>NW_028252280.1:0-194661 GCF_964263255.1 Lissotriton vulgaris
GTAAGCACATGCAATACACCCATACTAAGCATGAGCGAATTTTGCGGATCTCGCGTTCGCGAATTTTGCGGATTTGCGGATTCGCAATCCGCAAAATCCGCGAATTCCCGCGAATTTGCGGATTTTTTTTTTTTTGTGTTCGCCCGTGTTTCTGCCAGTTCGCGAGGGGTTTTTACAATTTCGCAATTTGCGAACTTACCTGTCGGGTCGCAAGTTTTGCGAACTTGTTGTTTCTACGTGTCCAACCTGTTTGGGACACTCTTCTTCATCACTGCCACTCTCTGTCACCACTGCCACTCTCTGACTACTCATGCCACCCTCTGGCCCACCCATGCCACCCTCTGTTTCATCACCACACCCTCTGGTTGTCCAGTGTACATTATTTTCGGCAAAGCAAAGCACACCTTCCCTGCCTCAAGTGACCTGAATTAATTTGGGGCTGATTAATGTGTCACAGAATATTTTTTTAGCTGGCACCTGCTTCCTTAGTGCGCCCTGATTAGTGATCTTTTGCACTTGCTAAGTGCTTTCATTGTTGCAAAATTAGTTACAACACCTGCCCTGCCCCAACTGACAATAATGAATTAGGGGCTGATTAATGGATTTTAACTTCCAGCCTGGCTCCTGCTTGTCTCCCTTAGCTGTAATTCATGACCTTTGTGGCATATGTGTAACTATTCTGAGGTTCAGAGCAGGGTCACATAATAGTTTCAACTGGCAACTGAACTCTGGAGGGGCCCCTCAGGAAGCACTACAGGAAATGGCTACTAATGATGTGCCTGAACTTTTGAACCTGGTAAGTAGTTACTTTCAGTTTTGCTTAGATCGTATTTCTGCAATTTCGCACTTATTCGCGGGGCGCGAACTCACGCGAACAGTGCGAGCAGTGCGAGCAAAATCCGCTGCTCGCGGATTTGCGGATTTTGCAGGAAATTCGCAAATCTCGCGGATTGCGGATTTCCCGAAAATCCGCAAAATCCGCGAGCGGAACGGATTTTCCGCCCATGCCTAACCCATACAAGCTCATAGACTAACATGTCAACATCTCTTCCACAGACTACTACCATTTATATAGCTCCTTTGACCATTCGGTTCGCCCTCTCTGCCATGCCATTACCTTGAGAATTGTAAAGAGTGGTACATTTGTGCTTCACTCCAGAAGCCTCCAGAATCTCGTACATCGCTTGAGGAGTACACCAAATTTGGCAGAGAGGTAGTCCACAGTTCCGACTTGTGCCTTTCGCATATCTGGAGTCAATCTGTTCAGTAGTTTCTTTGAAAATTACGGTTAAAGTCATTTATATATCTATGAGCGCGGAGGATCCGCGGATTGTGGAAGGATTGGCCTCATAGGATAAGCGCACCGTCCCGTTGTAAACCAGGAACTGTAGGCAGCCATTCATCCCTGTTGTACGCAGTGTAGATTGAAGGCAGTAGTCGACACAAAGATCGATGAATGCTATTTTTCACAGTTAACAAAATCTGAGAACACAGTACAATTGTCTCTGCCTTAAATAAAGCAAGGCTGGATTCAATGCTGTCCGTAGTGTTGATGTAAAGCTGAATTCAACTAGTATCAAGTTGTCAACTCTACTGACCGCAGAATAGATTGTAGGCACTTCTCAGCAGCAGCCACGTGGCAGGGCAGGGTCGGGACCTTCGCTGCACCACAGTCTCTTCTCTTTGCAGAAGTGAACCACACCCAAGGCGTAGCCTACTTAATTATAGACGTACGTTGATGTTGTTTACGCTGGGCTAGCCCTCTCTGCTTCTGTTTGAGATGTCATCAGTGATGTCACTGGCCATTTCATGAATGATGTAATATGTGACATTATCACCAGTGGATTGCGGGCGAGAGAGTGACAGTTAGGACAACTAACTATAACAGAAGAATTTCAATGGTTTTGTATGAGCGAAATGTCCAGTTAACTATATCATTCCTAAAACTTATGGTTTTTTCAGTGAATTTCTATGGTTTTTTAAATGCTAATTCCTAACTATAACTTGCCTGAAACCTATGTTTTTTTCAGTGAATATAGATATAGATATAGATCTATATATATATATATATATACATTGTACCTACTGGCGGTTGCCAGTAGATAGTTATAGTTAGGACCTATTATCCATAGGAAATCTGCAACATTCTATTCCCAATAACGTTGGCGCCGATTGATGAATCTTTGCAAAACTTTCCAAACTTTTGGCCAGCTCTGATCTTCCCCTATCCTGAAAGTTTCAGGATGATTCATGAAGCGGTGGCTGAGAAAAAAGTGGGGTCCCAAAACGCGTTATCCCCCATGCAATTTCCCATAGGACCTTTAGCCACAGATACAGCCTGAACTGCTGAACCGAATTACGACAAATTTGGCAAAGATGTAGTCCTCAGCTCAGACTTGTGCCTTTTGCTTAAATGGTGTCAATCAGTTCAGTAGTTCCTGAGAAAATTACAGTAAAAAGCATTTATATATCTATGGCCGCAGTGGATCTGCGCACCTTGAGCGCACCCTAAGCGCACCATGAGCGCACCATAAGTGCACCCTTCTGATCACACGCTGAATGCTAATTGGCTGTCAAGTGGTTGTCAACATTCGAAACCAGGAACTGTTGGCAGCCATTTTGAGCCTCAGTAGAAGCAAGGCTGAAGAAGTCAGTGAACAAGTGTGCTAAAGGTATAAAGGGGGCGGGGTAGAAATATCCTGATCTTCTAGACCTGCATCGGGGGTCCCAGAAGGACCCCCAGGGCCCAACAATTTTTTAAAAAGACACGGCAGGTGCATGTAAGGTGCGCAGACTCTGCGTAAAAAAATTAAATAAAACTGAGCTTTTTTTATAACTAGCCCCCGGGGGGGCTAAATACCGGGGGCACAAATATTACATTTTATGGGGGTCCCAGAGGGGCCTGCCACCCCTGCGTATCATCACCCCCGGGGCTAAAAGAAAAATAGGTGGGCGGAAAGGTCAAAGGTTGCCAAAGCCGCAGGGACCACCACCCCCGGGGCTTTATGTATTGTGGGAGGGGTACTGCGTGGCCTCCCTCCTGGAGCACTGGAGGGCACCGACACCCCCCAGGTAAAAAAAAATGGTTGGGGGGGCTGCAAGGTCTCCAAAGCCCCAGGGACCACCATTCCCCCGGGCTTTATGTATTGTGGGAGGGTCGGTTCCTGCAGTGTCCCGGGGTGTCCATCCTGCCCTCCTATAGCAAGGAAATCTGTTCTCTCTTCCAAAATCTAAATCAGATTACTTTTTCACATGGGGAGATGCATGTTAGTAGCTCCCTATGTGGAAAAGCAACGGTGGCCTCCAAACGCCTACAAGTTGTGCACCAAAGGCGCTGGAGTTGCGCACCCTACAGATTATGAGTCGTGCATTCAGCGTGTGCACACCAGGGGGCCGCACTGAGTGCTGCGCTGGGTGCGCGACTTCTAATTTTACCGTAAAAAAAATAGCCCCTATCAGTAATTTCTAATATCCCCGGAGACCCTATCCCCCGGGTGTTATAAAAAATGTTGGGGACCGTGGGGGGAGCCACAAGGCCCCCACGGTCCCGCCGGCTCCCCGCATCCTTTGGGAGCCGGCATTGTTTTTCCACATGGGGAGATGCTAACTTGCGTGTGGAAAAGCAATCTGGTTTGGATTTTGAAAGTGAGAACAGATTTCACTGCTCTGTCTTTCAAAATCCAAACCAAGGGGCATATTATCAAGCGGTGCGATAAAAATTATCGCCTTTTTAATGGGCTTGATAATATGTCCATGTGAATTCCAATAGAAACAAATTTTTTTGTGAACATGGGCTTCTATTGCAAAGTGGTGCAAGGGTGTTGTAAATCGGGTTTTCATTTTGAAAGAGAGAGCAGGGTGCATCTGTAGGGTAAGTGCATGTTAGTGTAGGGGTAACAATTACTATTCTAACTCCAGGGGAGTTTCATCTGTACGGTATGTGCTGGATAGTGTATCAGTAACAATTACTATTGCAAATCCAGGGGGTTGCGTCTGTGGGCTATTTGCTGGATAGTGCATGTCTAACAATTACTATGAAAAAGAAAGGAGAAGGAGACACACACTTTCACGGTCAACCTGGATGAACAGAAAGTGACGAGAGATGATTTCGGACATATTTAGCCTTGAGATCCTGGTTAATCATTAAATGGGGTCTGGCAGATAAGTTCGTACTTATTCTGCAAGAAGCCATTCAGGGTCTTGCGAAAACTAGTCATCCTCAATAATTCGCATTGCACTACACTTGTCATGCAAATATCGCACATGTTCTTTTTAACTTTGCAAGTGAAGTATGGAGCGGCAGACAGTGGTGAAACATAAGTCATGTGATTGATCGCCAATGCAGCAATAATGTTAACATCGTGACTGATAACTTTCCCTTTCATTTTTTTAAGATTGTTCATTATGCTTCACCTCGTAAACTTTATTTAATCAAGCACGCATGTGTTTTATTCCAAAGCGTTCTTTTAAACTACCTTTTTTTATTGTTAATATTTATTGTTAGCAACAATTGCCTCCCCCTGCGTGTACTTGCAAGGTCATCTGATTTGCTCGTATGTTAAAATAGAAACTTTCTACACCTCTTTTCATTGGTTGTGAGGCATTGTAAGAAGACGTATTACCGACCAATCCCTTTCCTTGCGCAGATTTTCAAAAACATTTGATTTGCTGGTGTGTGGTTAACTCTACCTTCCTGATCCTAATGTTGATTGGCTTGTTTTTTCTATATGACGTTACGATACCCTCATCATGTGCGAATCTCATTTTGTGACGCACTTTATTTTACAATGCGTTTCAAAGACTAAATGTGGTAGGGTGTTTTTAACTTACACCGTGTACTCTGCTCACGAGTTTGTTGACTGTAAAGGTATTTAAAAATATTATTCTATTTTCTATTGTAACATAATTGTGGTGACTTTTCTCCTTTAGCGTGGAGTACTTTATCCTTTCATTAAATGTATAATTCTTCAAAGAATCCTTGAAAGAAAAATGCACAAGTTTTCAAAATATTTTTATTGAGTCTTTTATATTCATTACATGGGTGAAATGCAAAATCGTTTTTTTTATTCATTGGTATCACCACATTTGTTTTATTTTATTATAAGCACTCATTCCTTAAGTTTACATTATATAAGTGTTGCCCATCATCTTTATTTTAATGTTAGGGCTTTTTTTACTTTCAGATAAAGTAGAATAGAAGTGCTACGACAAACACTCCCTCACTACTTCATCTTTCTTTTTACATGTACATTGCACGTCATTATTACATTTTACAATCAATTTTAAAAATTGACAGCATTAACATTAATATTAACATTTGAAGACACAATTATATCTTTTTTTTTAAAAGAGTGCTTGCGAAGATAATCCTCCTGTTCTTCACGAATGAAAATTGGTAAAAGCAATACTCAATGTAAATACTTTTATCCCATTTTCACTGTAGAAGCGAAAGAGTATTTTCCTTTATTGTAAAGTATTTCCTTTTAGCGTGGATAGTGTATTTATAGTACATTTTCAATCATTAAGAAATACTTGCATACTAAAAAAAATATTATTTGAAGAATTATAAAGTTCAATGCAAATAAAAATATACATCAACAATATGATACATCTGTGGAAATGGAAGATAAACTCAAGATGATACCATCATTCTTAATCATTACCTTGCACATAATAATTCCTTAATGAACCTATAATTCTTGTAATATTTCTCCCGTCAACTCGTTATTGTATTCCATTTCAACTTAAACATTGTGCAGTTTATTCTCATTTAAATATTTTCGCTTTCTTTTTTAAAAATATCTAAGATATACCCATTTACATAATTTGCCTCATTTCGATATTCTTTCCTTCCTGCGTCGAAATTCATCCAACTCCTCTGGAGGGCACATAATGTTTTATATATTTTTAAATATACATTAACATTATGTTCCCTCTGAGGAAATGAAAGATATTCTTAAGATGCTTCTGCTGCCCCAAATCATTACCTTATTCGTAGTTTCTTCGCCCGTATTGATTCTCTGAAACAAAACTAATCATTCCACAGGTGTGGTTTATATACTTTTCGGTTACTTAACAGTCTATGGGATCAATGTATTGCCCCCCCCCCCCACACTTTTAACCCACTTTTTTAGTTTACAGGTGTTCTCATTTCCACTGTTTTAGTACATCACGTGTTTATGTAAACATGCCTCTTTCCATTCTTTTTAACATACCTATAATTTCTAAAATGCTAAAACACGTTTTTCCTATTAAAGCATTTCTATAAGTCACTTTTTTTAATACAAGTACTAACATTCATTCCCCTTTTTTTTCTTTTCGACTTATTATTCTAGTAACTTCCCTTTTTTTGAAACTTTTTTTTTTATTATTCTTCATTACCCTGAACCCCTACTTTTCCTGCATCCCGTGCCAGAGATACTCTCTATTAAACTTCAAGTATTCTAATTTATATCCGAGTATTAATTTATTTAATTTCATTACTCTGAGTTTTAATACATTTATTTATCTAATATTTTTAATCTCTCTTTATACACTGCAAGGAATATTGTTATTTGTCTATAATCACACTGTGAATCAGTGTCTATTTGGGAAAATTGAGAGAGAATGATTTGGTTGGTTGATGTGTTAGCAGACACATAAGAACATGTACTGTTGTAGTGAGTTAGGCTTTAGGGCATGTAGTGCTTGAAATCCCTAAGCACTATACATGTAGTAGTGTAAAGACCTTCACACTTGTGTTTCAGGCCTACAATTCCCCAGTTAGTATCCTTAAACTCCAGCAAACTCTCTTGGACTGCTTTTATAATCCCATAGTGACTCTTTCAGTAGCATGTAGTTATCCTTTCAGTGAAGTCGAAGGGATACTGTTATTTGTCTAGAATTACACTGTGAGTCAGTGTTCATTTGGGAAAATTGAGAGAGAATGATTTGGTTAGTTGATTTGTTTGCAGTTACATAAGTATATGTACTTTGCAGTAAACCAGGCTTTAGGGCATGCAGTGCTTCAAACTCATATGCATTATGTATGTAGTGGTGTAACCACTTTCACATTTGTGCTTCAGGCCTATAATTCCCCAGTCACTATCCATATACTCCAGCAAACACAGTGTGACTGCTGTTGCCATTCCATAGTGACTCTTTCAGTACCATGTAGTAATTCTTCACTAAAGTAAAAGTCAACCAATTAAGAATTCACCCAGTGTCTTTCCTTATATTACTATAATCATTCAGTCAGTAAGCATGTACTCATGCAGTGAGCCAGGCTTTAGGGAAAGAGTGCTTTTAAGTGCTATGCATTATTCATGTAGTGGTGTAATGACCTTCACATCTGTGCTTCAGGGCTGCAATTCCCCACTCACTATCCATACCAGGGGTCTCCAACCAGTAGCTCAGGAACAACTGGTAGGTCACCAGCACCCTGAAAGTAGCTCTCAGAGGTGAAGCCAAACCAAGCCAATTTCAGACATTCTATGTATATTAAAGAAGGCAGCACTGCTAATTTCACTACCCTTAAGAGTTATAGACAGCCAAACCAATGACAGGGCCTGTTGATAACACTCAAAAACACACAGTGGTGGCGTATCAATCAATCAATCAGGTATGTATAGAGTGCACTACTCACCTGTGAGGGTCTCCAGGCGCTGGGGAGAGTGAGGGGGGATTTGTGCAGCTTATGGCTCTTTCTGAATGCTTTCAGTGTGGGGCTTCATCTGATGCTGAGGGGGAGTTCATGTTAGGTCTTCGGAATGATGTAGGAGAAGGGCGTGCCTCCTTTCTTGTTCTGTGGATGCCGAGGATTTCCGCCAAGGCCTGGTCAGCCGAGTGGAGGTTTCTTTGGGGGTGTAGAAGGAGATTGAGGTATTGGAGTTTGGTGTTGTGGAGAGGTTAATAGGTGTGTGTGAGCAGCTTGAAAGTTACTCTTTTTTGACGGGGAGCAAGTGGAGTGCTTGTTTATGCTGCATAATGTGCTCTTGTCGTGGGATGCTGAGAATGAGTCTGGCTGCAGCGTTATCGACAGTCTGAAGTTTGTGGAGTAGAAATTTGTTGATTCCGGCATAGAAGGCATTCCCATATTCCAGCCGGCTGGTGATGAGTGCATGGGTAACGGTCTTCTTTGATTAAGGGGGTGGGTCCATTTGAAGGTCTTGCTGAGTATGTGGAGGGTGTTGAAGCATGTGGAAGCTGCAGCATTGGCCTATGGGTCGCTCACATGAAACATGTTTATCTACTTTAAATCTGAGTTGGGGAGACTTACTGCTGTGGTAATTTCATTTGAGGCACACTGCATGTGATGATTTGAATTTTACTTGATTACAAGCATTTAATAGTGATAAACGTTTTCCTAGCATTCTGCTGATAACTTTACATGGAGTTTTTGGGTTACTGCTGATAATTGTGCTTAGGTTGGTCATATGGTAATGTTAATACATACCCCAGCACAACCCCTACACTTTACAAACACCACTACACTACCCTAAACCCTAAACCCCTACCCCCAGCACGACCCCCTTCACCGCACAAACACAACATGCCTACAGTTTAAGCAGTAGTGCAGAGGGAAGCACAGACTTCCAACATATTTATGTACATATGTTGCATCCCTGTGCTTCGGAAGAAGCTAAGCACCCTGTAGCTAAAGATCTTACAGTGCCATGCTACAGCACTTCCTGTTAGGTCTGCAGTTATACATTCACCATATATCACAAATGCATTCTTTAGTCAATTATGCAGTACGTGTACATTTATGTAAACTTTCACACGCTAGCATATAAATTTAGCTCTTTTTTTAACCAGAGTAGTTAGTTCTGAAAATAACTTTTCTTTTGTTTTTTTGTACTTTTATATATTTCTTTGATTTTTTTAGTGTTTTTTTCTTTTTTGGGGTTTTTTTAAAAAGAAAAAAAAAAGTCAACAGGACGAACAAAACCATTAACTTTGAGAGAATAAAAAGAAAAACTAGAATCGATGGTTATCAATTACTCTGCAAACTAGGTCTACTGTTTGCTCCCTATAACAAATTAAACGATTGCACTTCACACAGTGCATTCTAACTTTCACAATTTAGGGACGTATGTCTGGAGGTGATGTTGAAGGTGATGCCCCAGAGGTACTTGGTATTGTCGGTGGTGGAGGTGCATTTTGGCGTAGTCTTCTACATTCTTCGTGAACATAGTTTACAGGATGCATGGTTTGGAGGTGCTTGCCCATACTAGCAGCGCCACAGGAGTATTTCTTGTTTGGATCTCCTCTGGACAGTACTGCAAATCTTGCATATTACTTTGGTGGCATTACATTTTGTCTTGAAAAGTAAAAAAATTCCATTTGATGGATGTGTATCTTTTAGGAGGGTTTGTTTCTGGTAGAAATTGTTCAGCAACAAAATCATCAGAATCAGATGATTCTTGCAGTAGTGTAGACATTTTTGTCTCCAATAAAGGAATTCAGGTTTACAATGAAGAAAAAGTGACGTTCGTTTTAGGACAGGTCTTCTTCTAAGGAATGTCTAAAAAGAGTAATTAAAATGGGTAGGGTTCTTCAATAGTTAGAACAGTAAGGGGCCCATTAAGATGTCGGGTGGATCGCCACAACCATTCGGGCGGTGGCAATCCACCCGACATCCTTTGCCGCCCGCCACCCATTTCCCCCCCGCCATATTAGTATGGCAGGGGGGATGTCAGTGGGTGGAAAGACCGTCCGCCGCTTTGGCGACCAGGGCGGACAATGTTTAATATGGTAGCGGTGTCTTTTAGACACCGTCAGCCATATTATGATGGGCTTTGGGGAATGCCTTTCCGTGGCGGCATTGCTGCCACGGAAAGGCATGCGGGGGCTCCCTGTGAGGGCCCGTTGCGGGCCCCTGGGACTCCGGGGGGTGGGGGGTGCACATTGGGGGTACCGATGGTACCCCCCTGCATTTCAAAGTGCAACATGGCAGACACTGCACAGTGCCTGTCATGTTGTGCTTTGAAATACACAATGTGCATTTTTACCATTGCGGCGGGCGGCACTTTCAGCACCGCCCGTCGCAAAGGTAAAAATACAGGATGTGCTTCCCAGTGTGGCAGGTGCAACCTAATGGCCAAGGCGGGACCGCCGCTCTGATGGCGGGCGGTCCCGTTTTGCACGGGGATGGCGGGCGGGCAAAGTCCGCCTGCCATCCTAATGGACCCCTAATTTATTTATTTATTTGTATTTTGTAAAGCGCATGGTTACACTAGCAAGTGTGTCCCAGTGCTGAAAATGCTACAGATGTTTCCAAGAGTTCATGGCATGACTGCAAAAAGAGCCTAATTCCGGTCTTAGTCCTTGGGGAAAAGGACTGTTTTCAGGTCTCTTCGAAAGTTTGGTTCAGAGGGTTCCATACACAGTTTTTCTGGCAGCTGGTTCCATATCCTGGCAGTCTTGACTCTAAAAGACTTTCTACCCATTCTGGCTGTTTTGACCTTCGGGACTTGTACTTGCCCTGTGCCGCATGATCTAAGCTGGCGGGTGGGTTCGTACCATTTCAGAAGCCCATACAGATATCTTGGGCCTCTACCATGCAGGATGCGATGTCCTTCACATAGTGATTTAAAAGTCACCCATTCCCTAATCGGGAGCCAGTGAAGGGTTTTCAGTGCTTTTTTTGATGATGCTCTTCTGGGTAATTGTAGGATCAAGCGGGCCGCTGCGCTTTGTATTCGTTGTAGTCTTGAGAGGCTTTTTTCGCTGGCCCCTAGATACAGTACATTTCCATAGTCCAGCCTAGATGTTATAAGGCTATGGACTAGGATCTGGCGTACTGGTATGGGCATAAGGTCCAGCATTTTCCTAAGGACCCGCAGTATCCCAAAACAGGTGCCTGCCACTTGTTTGGTGGTCGAACGTTAGGTTTTTGTCTAGCCAGACCCCTAAGTTCTTTACTAAATTACTGGGTGTGGGTAGTTCACCCAGTTCTTCCGGCCACCAGGCTGAGGTCCACACTGATGGGGATTTATCTATAATCAATACCTCCGTCTTATTTCCATTAAGGCGGAGGCAGTTGTCTGTCATCCACAGTGCCACCTTCTGCATACAAGACGCAAAGTTGTTAGTGCTTTGCTACTCTGGTTGCGTTAGGGTCACAATCAGTTGCGTATCGTCAGCATACCATACTATCTCAACCCAATATGTATCTGAGATTCCTCCTACTGGGGCCACATAAAGATTCAATAGCGTGGGGCTGAGACTGGAGCCTTGTGGCACTCCCTGATTTAGTTTTATTTCTTTGGACCTGAACTGGCCCTGAGCGACCTGAAAGGTTCGATCTGTTAGGAATGATTGAAGCATTCCCAAGCTTTTCCTCTCACCCCTCCCTTTTTAAGACACTGTAGCAGTGTGTGATGAGCTACAGTGTCGAAAGCGGCACTGAGATCGAGGAGAATCAGTGCCGCCGTCTGGCCCTCATCTGCATACCTTCGTAGAGCTTCTGTTGAAGACAGGAGGGCCGACTCGGTCGAGTGAAGAGCTCGAAATCCCGACTAAGTATAATAAACCAATCAAATCTCTTTTTTTGGTCACATGGAAGCCGCGTTGGGTGCATACACAGAGCACGCATCTAGCTCGACTTCGCGAAATTGCATTTAAAAGTAATATAAGTTTATTAAAACTAAAAGAATATTATTTTTTTTGCCTTAATATTTTTATTAAATACAGATATATATATATATATATATATATATATACATATATATATATATATATATATATATATATATATATACATCTTTTTGTGTATCAATAAAATTCGTGGAAATCACACGCCCACTGCGTTGAACACGTGCCTGACGTCATGCTGAAACGCGAGCGTGTGTTGTGATGTGATACGTATATGATGCGCACGCGCTTGAAGTCACGTTCGGTTCGCATAGCGATCGCGCATTAAAATACGCACCTATTGCACATCCTACGCGGATCCTGCAGAGCGATTGTAAAATGGCAGCTACGTTCCGCGCAGTAGTTGAGAAAGGTGCGTTTTGCCTGCGCAATGCCTCAAAAAAATGTAAAAAAAGAAAAAAAATATATATGTAAAAATATTTTTAACAATATCAAAAAATATACATATATATTTTTTTAAATATTAAAAATGTGTAATGTACCCTAAAAAATAAGATATCTAAAAATAAATAGATTAAAAAATTTAGTAAATCAGTATCAAAGAAATAAAAATAACAATTAATACATTTAAAAATTGTCATTGAAAAAATCTTTCAAAATCACTGAAAAAATACATCGGTTTCAGGTAGGTTTTACTAAAGAATTATCTTTTAAAAAACCTTTGAAATTCACTGAAAAAACCATAGGTTTCAGGCAGGTTATAGTTAGGAATTATCATTTAAAAAACCTTGAAAATTCACTGAAAAAACTGAAGTTTTCCAGAAGGTTATAGTTAGGAATTATCATTTAAAAAACCTAAGAAATTCATTGAAAAAACATAGGTAGGGGTGATATAGTTAGCTGAACATTTCACTCCTACAACATCATTGAAATTCCTCCATTATAGTTAGTTGTACAAACTGTAACTCTCACGCCCGCAATCCACTGGTGATGATGTCACATGTTACATCATTCATGACATGGTCAGTGACATCACTGATGACATCTGAAATGACATCACTGATGTCATCATCGATGTGACAATCAGATACACCTCATCATACACTACTATAACTTTTCCCCACTCACTATAAAATACTGAGTACCATATTACAATTCATTGACACAGCAATACGAGTGTCTAAAAACCCACTCAGTAATTCCTAGATCCACAGACACATCTAATCAATTACCTATAGATTCACTTGCTTTCATGAATTCTTGAAATTTGAATAAAGATTTGAATTGACTGATTAATTCACTCATACATGTTGTCAATGATCAATAGAACACTACCAAATATACTTATACAGTTATATTAACATTACACACCAGCACACATCCTATTCAGATAAGCAGTCATCCTACTCACTTTTGCAAACAATTTATCTTATTTATATTTACTCAGCTACACACGTATACAAATATCACTTCATTTATTCATACAAACAGTGACTCATACTTAGTATGTTATGAAATCACTATTAAAAGTATACAATTATCTATACAGTCACTCATGCAATCAATCAGTTTTATGTACACTTAAATATATACAACTGTCACATACACAGTCTTTTACTTATTTCTAATTTGTTGGACGTGTACCATTGAGAAATGTTTTTGCTCATCACCACACCCATAAAGATATTCATTCACCCAAACAAGTATTATAATATGTAGTCTTTATCTCATATACATACTGAATTAACTATTCACTTATCTTTGGGCAGTCACAGATCCCCCACCGAAGCACACACACATTCACTCTCCATTGCAAATAATCAGTTAACTAATCAATAACTAATATAGACTTTCACAAAGCAAGTGACCAACTGGTGCAGCAGTTTACACAACAACTGACCAAGTAGTACAGATATTCACACAGTTTAGTCACTTTCCAATATATTTAATGAGGCACTATAAATAACTCAAGTAAACAATTAATCACACTGCTATTAAATCCTCTATCCGATTTTTATATATCCACTCATTCTTCAATGCAGATTGCTATATATATATAATACATATTTAAATATGGAACCAAAGCACATTCACTGGATGATGTCATCAGTGATGTCATCAGTGATGTCATTGACCATGTCATGAATGATGTAATATGTGACGTCATCTTAGGTAAGAGTATATAGCTGAGTCAGTCACGATATTGACAAAAGCAGAAACAGGTCAATTAGAAATGTCTAATTGTCAGCCCATGTCAATATCGAAATTTTGACATACAAATAAAGATCTATAACCAAAATATTCAAAAAGACTGATATTCATTATTTGATGATTATTTTTTTCCTTTTTACAGTTTTATCATTTTATATAGATATTTTTATGATTTGCAGTATTATTTTCATTATAAACACAAAGACGTTTGTAAAGAACAGTACAACCAAAACTTAGACAAAAAGATGGAGGCAAGGCGGTGAATAAGACTACCCGCGTTTCGGCGTTATCGCCTTCATCCGGTCACCTTCTTAATGCACTGAAAACTAATCACAAATAAACAAAAACATGTGTTGTTTAACAAAAAAGTTATATAGGGCAATTATATTTACAGCTATAGAAGACCAGGAGCTGCTTACCCAGTTTTGGGTTCGGTCCCCAACCCCGGACGGGGAGGCGACCGATAAAAACTTCTCAGGCAAAAAGAGACTTACTTCATTTTGCTGTTAGATTCAAAAGCACCAAAGGATTGAATATAATAGGTGAATTGCATAATTGTTTGTAAAGAGGACATATCTGTTTTTATTCTGTGTCTGTAGTGTAATTTCCTTTTGTAGGTCAATTTTGTAAATGAAAGTTTTTTGAATTAGTTAATATTTAGGCCCACACAAACTGTTATTAATTATCATATTGAATAAGATTGTGTCTCAGCCGTCAAAGTTACTTTTTTATATAGTTAGTTATTTCTTCACCCATTAGGCACTAGCACTTTAGTTAAACTGGCATGCAACAGACTGTGATTGACACCTTTTGTGCATCACGTTCTATTGGCAATACATATATGACGTTTTGTGGCCTCAGTGAATGCATTTGCACTTTACCTTTTGTTGAACTCGGTTTTTAGCGTACCCGGTTTACATTTTCATTGAATATTGCATTTGTACTTTATTCTTGTTACAATTTGTATGTACTGCTATTAACTTACTACTGGTAATGCTGCTTTTGCTAATCTCGGAGATCAGGCACTTGCCATTATTTGAAAAAAAAAAATTCGCCGACATCATCGAAAATTAAGATAGGAGCACTGTGCTCTCATTGCTGTTTTGCACTTTTCAAGTTTGTATTTTATACAACCTGTCATGATCGTTTTAACAGTTGTTACCATGCCATTTTGTTTATTACTGCTTTTCATCCCTTTTTTTATGGGTGATTGAGCTTTTAAAACACTTTATAATGCAACACCTACTTTTGGCGTGTCATGTGATCAAGCTCCGCCTGAGGAGCGAAACGCGTCGAGGAGAGTACCCGCTCTGTGATTGCTGATAATAAAATCGCCACTGCTAACACGACTGACGGTGTGATGGCACTTTATTAAAAAAGCTCGAATTGACTTTAAGGAGAAGAGGTCCGCGCCTGTTTTAGTCCGTGCTGACAGCGGCCAGGATTGCTTTGATATTCGTCACCGGACTTTGGTTGTTTCCGGTTTCGCAGGACCCTCCCAACTCAAGAGGCACCGTTTTTCTTCAGCAAGCTACGCTTCGGTGTATTTAGACTTCAACTCGGATGAGTTTTTCGCCTGCTGTGCCCCCCGCTAATCAGTGACTTTCCGTTTGAGACTGCATCGGGTTGAGCCCTGAACGCCGAGTCCGGTAAGACACCCAGTGCTAACAAACTGTGAACTGTTGATATTTAAAGTGGGTTTTGGGATAATTCTCCCAGGATTGCATACAACTAAGGGTCCGTTTCGCGGGCGAATTTGCGGATTTTCCGCGATTTCGCGATCCGCGAATCTCGCGAAATCGCGGTAAAATCCACGAATCAGCGGGGACGAATTTTCAGCCAAGCAAGGGTTACAGCAGCAGGTGCAAAAGTTGAACCTAATTTCTTTGTAACCTTTTACAAAAGGGTTTCAAACAAATTAACTTCAACTTGGACACCTGCTGCTAATTTCTTCCTGGCGCCTCGTTGCCTACTTGCAACTATTCTCTGAGCCTGCTCTGACCCTTGAAGCAGGGTCAGAGAATAGTTACAAGTAGGCAACGAGGCACCTGTCCAAGGAATTAAACCTCATCAGGAAGCACTTACAGATATAAAAAACAGGAAGAAGGTAGAGGATGGCAAATACACCCATTTTGAGTTGTCAGGAGGGGTTAAACTAAAAGAGACCTTTACAGCACAATTTTCATATGCATTTTGCTAAAAATAAAAAGCTGTATGTTCTGTAGGGGCAACTCAGGAATCTGGCCCTTCAGAGATCCGGCCTCTCTTTCTTTCTCTCGTTCTCTCTCTCCCTCTCTCTTTCCCTCTCTTTCTATCTATCTATCTATCTATCTATCTATCTATCTATCTATCTATCTATCTATCTATCTATCTATCTATCTATCTATCTATCTCTCTCTCCCTCTCCCATAAACGACTGCATGGGTAACTTCGCTATGCAAGCGGCTCGCGAAGAGGCAAAAAGCCCCGCGAACACGCAAAAAACCCCGCAAACACGCAAAAACCCAGCGAACACGCAAAAAACTAAAATCCGCAAATTCGCACAAATTCGCGAATTTTGCGGATCGCGAATTCGCAAACCCGCAAATTTGCGGATCGCGAATTCGCAAAATTCGCCCATGCTTACATACAACACGCTTTTGCCATCCAGCAGTGAAGTGGCATAATTCCAGAGGAAGTAGAGTAATTTAATATCTGTGCAAACATGATTTCCAGCGACGCGCTGAGAAGTAGAGAGACGGCAGCTGAGGCTCTTTACGAAAACCTACCAGCGGTTAATGATGTACCGTCCACTGCTAATCGCCCAACACCTGCGAACAGCAATGTCAGGGACTTACTAAAGAATTTGGAGAAACTACTCCGCAACGAGTTGTCTAAATGGTGGGAGAAAAAGTCACTTGAGAAGTATTGTGACGCCAATCGTGTTCCAAGGGGCCTCAGGATATTAATTGTTCCTACGTACGAGAACCTTGATCCAAAGATGTTACAAGAGTGGGCCGATAATAATTTGCAGGCCTCTAAAAACATGCTGCACATCTTAATCAAGTATGCCCAAACTGATAGAGATGTTCTACTTGTGGAAATAGACCGCATAAATGGACTGCTAGAGGCTACCGGTAAAACTGACCTTATAAGTAAAACCAGAAAAGAGATCGAGGCCCATTTGATTAAATAAGAGGAGTCAAATCAAGAACGCAAAATACAAAAATTTGCGGGAGACCAGCGCGACTATGCCACAGATCGCATCTTTACTTTCGCGAGAAAGTACGACTCCTATAAACGAAAGGCCATGTACGGACAGCAAAAATCTGGGCCAGTAGCTGGACAATCGACAAATACAAATGTTGATCCCACAGACTCAGACAATGTGCCCTTGACGTCCCACAGCGGGTCAGACGATAGCCGGTCAGTTACCTCCTTGGACCCAAATGAGCTGACAGATTTTTCTGTCATAGATGAGCTGAATTTTGTCAGCGAGGACCGGAGGTACTCCCTGCGCCTCCGCAACCCTCAGCAACAACAAGGCAGAGCAGCAGCCAAAAGCACCGCATCAGGAGGCACAGTTCCAAAGCGAGGCGCAGCAAGGGGCAACACGCGCAGGAACTGGAAAGAGTAACAACAAAACAACAAAACACTGTTATTAATTTGACAAACCTTATTCTAGCAAAGGCGGAGGAGCAACTTCTTTCAGTGGGCTTGTCATATTGCCCGTCTAATGATTTCTCGTACACTCAGGCACGCATAGACTTTTTTAAGTTCATTAGAAAAATTAAACTAATGAAATATTTCCAACTTCACCCTATGCAAGAGAACAAAGAAACTGCCAACGTAGAAGCAGATTCAGCGGCAGGTCCTCTGCAAGTAAGGAATCTAGAAGGCTTGCAATCTCTTCTATCATTAGCTCATGAAGATAGCTCGCAAGGATCCCCCTCTGTTAGTCAAGTAGTCACAGTTAACAAGCCAGCGTCTAGTCCTTTTCGGAGTAAATCAACCCTTCTACCCCTAATGCCAAAGGATGCAGTAGATGTATTCAGCGACAGAGTTGTTACTCAACTGAAGAATCTGAACAGGGTAACTTTGGGAAGAAAGAAACAACAAAATTACAACAACAAACAATACTTGTCATTAATAAGGAAAATACAAGATAATCCATCAGTGATTGTTAAAAATGCCGACAAAGGTGGTAACACGGTTTTGTCGGTTAAAATTGACTATCTTAAAGAAGCCACAAGACAACTGGGGGATCCCACGTGCTACACTAAAACCACCAACTTTGCCATGCTGAAAGCAACGAATCCACTAGGAAAACCATCTACCAATGGCAAAGAAAGGGACTCCTCACTAAAGACGAGGCCAAATTTCTAAGAGTCACACATCCTATCACCCCAGCTTTTTACCTTCTTCCCAAAATCCACAAACTTGTCACCCCTGTCCCTGGACGTCCTATTATTTCGGCACGTGGGAGTTTGAATGACAATGTATCCAAATATGTTGATTTTTTCCTCCAACCCCACATGACCTCACTTCCCTCTTATCTTAAGGACACTACAGACTTTTTAGTTAAAATCAAAGACGTTAATTTGTGTTCTGATTTCTGTTTTTTGGTGATGGACATTGAATCATATACACGAGTATTCACCACTCTCAGGGTCTTGAGGCAACTAAACATTATTCAGACACACGCAATGCAGTCCTGTGAGACCATAATACCATGTTGTTGGAGATGACTAAGATTTGTTTAACCGAAAACTATTTCCAATTTGAAAATGACATATACCATCAAGAACGAGGGGTTGCTATGGGCTCGTACTTCTCCCCCAGCTATTCATGTTTACATGTTGGCTGGTGGGAGGAGCACGTGCTACATAGAGCTCATTGCCAGTGGCTCCCACATCTAGCCTACTATTGCCGCTTTATAGATGACATATGTGTCATATGGAAGGGTTCACAGGCTCAGGCCCAAGCTTTTGTAAATGAGATCAACATCAACACTCGAAACTTAAGATTCACTGCTACGATCACATCAACCTCGGCAGAGTTTTTAGATGTACATATTTACATTGAGCAGGGCAAGGTATATACAACGCTTCACAGGAAGGCAACGGCGGGGAACTCCATTCTCCACTCCCGGAGTGCCCACCCATCCCACACCATAAACAGTATACCCTTTGGCGAATGTATTCGCATTAAGAGAATCTGCAGCTATCCAACTACATCTAACCAGTGCTTAGAGGAGTCAGTTCAAAGGTTTCTTCAGCGCGGCTACAAGTTAGATCTTTTGAACCGTGCACTCTTGAGAGCTTCATCATGCTCGAGAGACGAATTACTGACTCCTAAAAACGTGGCCACATCTGATTCAACTTCTGTTGGTTCTGTCCGTCTTATTACCACCCACTGTTCACAGGAACGCCAACTTAGACGGATCATCAATTCTGAATGGCCTGTTGTTTTAACAGATGTCATTTTAGGTCCCATCTTGACTAAGTTACCTGCTATCACCTTCAGTAGGACTCCCTCCATGAAAGATGCACTGGATAAGACCCAGCCTGAGTTAACACCCAAACGCACTTGGCTGTCCAAAACAGGTTTTTTTAAGTGCACGTCATGCCGCGCATGTACTTTTGCGAAAAATGGCATGCATTACAAATCAGCGTTTAGTGACAAACTTATCGCCATTAATGAATATCTTACCTGTTGTAGCGAGTTTGTCATCTATCAATTAACATGTACTTGTAATCTATCCTACATTGGCAGCACTAAGTTGCCGGCCAACCAACGTATCCTGCAACATGTAAGAGCCATAGTCAACTCGGACAGCAATTATCCAGTGGCTCGCCACTTTAAAGCTGTCCATGGCAAAAAACTAAAAGATTTTCATTATACACTGTTGGGTTTGGTCCCCAACCCCGGACGGAGAGGCGACCGAGAAAAACTTCTCAGTCAAAAAGAGATTTACTTCATTTTGCTGTTAGATTCCAAAGCACCAAATGGATTGAATATAATAGATGAATTGCATAATTGTTTGTAAAGAGGACATCTCTGTTGTTATTCTGTGTCTGTAGTGTAATTTCCTTTTGTAGGTCAATTTTGTAAATGAAAGTTTGTTGAATTTGTTGATATTTAGGCCCACACAAACTGTTATGAATTAGCATGTTGAATAAGATTGTGTCTCAACCGTCAAAGTTACTTTTTTTTTATATAGTTAGTTATTTCTTCACCCATTAGGCACTAGCACCTTAGTTAAACTGGCATGCAACAGACTGTGATTGACACCTTTTGTGCATCATGTTCTATTGGCAATACATATATGACGTTTTGTGGCCTCAGTGAATGCATTTGCACTTTACCTTTTGTTGAACTCTGTTTTTAGCGTACCTGATTTACATTTTCATTGAATATTGCATTTGCACTTTATTCTTGTTACAATTTGTATGTACTGCTATTAACTTATTACTGGTAATGCTGCATTTGCTAATCTCGGAGATCAGGCACTTACCATTATGTGAAAAAAAAATTTGGCCACATAATCGAAATTAAGATAGGAGCACTGTGCTCTCATTGCTGTTTTGCACTTTTCAAGTTTGTATTTTATACAACCTGTCATGATCGTTTTAACAGTTGTTACAATGCCATTTTGTTTATTACTGCTTTTCATCCCTTTTTTTATGGGTGATTGAGCTTTTAAAACACTTTATATTGCAACACCTACTTTTGGCGCGTCATGTGATCAAGCTCCGCTTGCGGAGCGAAACGCGTCGAGGAGAACACCCACTCTGTGATTGCTGATAATAAAATCACCACTGCTAACACGACTGACGGTGGAATATGTGATCCCATTCCGCATACAAAAATCCCGCATACCATCACTCCGCATTTTTTAGGACGCAAATACCATCACTCCGCAAGCCATAATTCCTCAAATTTTAATACCGCATATGACTTCACTCCGCATGCAATTACTTCACAAATGCATGTGTGGTGAAGTCATAGCTTTGTAAAGTACTTTATTTTTAAAAATATATATATATATCATTATATATATATATATATATATATATATATATATATATATATATATATATATATATATATATATATATATATATATTCACTGAAAAACCATAGGTTATAGACCATATATAGTTAGGAAATCGCATTTACAAAACCTTATTTTACTCACACAAAACCATTGAAATTCCATATATAGTTAGTTGCACTAACTATATATCGCGCACCCGCAATCCACTGCTGATGATGTCACATATTACATCATTCATGACATGGTCTGTGACATCACTAATGACATCTCAAATGACATCACTGATGACATCTCAAATGACATCACTGATGACATCACTGATGACATCTCATTTGACATTACTGATCACATCACTGATGATATCATTCATGTGATAATACGATGAACCTCTTCAGACTCTAATATAACCTTAGATACAATCAGTGTAAACAGACACTCACAGACTGTCACTCATCCATGGAGTTACTCACACACCTAGTCAGTCATGCAAAGAATCAATCACACCTCCATTTCCTCAACTATACAGTTATACAAACTTTACTTATTCAAACATATACTAACACATATTTACTCTCTTATACAATCCCTGATACAAGTTCACAATGATCCATACAGCCACTCACACATTCACTGGCTCTTATGCACAGTTATTTATATAAGTCAACTCTCACATGTACTGTGTTTTACATATGTACTTACTTTGACATGTAGCACTGAGATATCCATTCACTCACCAATACACTCATGCACACAGTCAACCGCCCATACAGCTGTTTCCACATGCACTTTTGAAACCATACATCTAGTGAATCAACTGCTCACACATCTATGCACAGAGTCATACACCTCTCAGCCACTCACACACACACACTCAGTCTCCCATACAAATACTTGGGCAACCAATCAATAATCCATATAGTTACTCATATAGCTACTTATCAACACATGCAACAGTTTACAGAACAACAGACATAATGATGCACAAATTAAGACAGTTTAGTCACTAACCCATGCACTCAGTGAGACACATTTAATCACTCACTCATACAGTCAGCCATGCACCTACTAAATCCTTCTTCCAGACACTTATACATTCACTCATTCTTCAATATGTAAGACATATTTTAACTTTACAGAAACATACAGTCACTGGATGTTGTCATCAGTGATGTCATCAGTGATGTCATTTTAGATGTCATCAGTGATGTCATCAGTGATGTCACTGATAATGTCATGAATGATGTAATATGTGACATCATCAGCAGTGGATTGCGGGTGCGCGATATATAGTTAGTGCAACTAACTATATATGGAATTTCAATGGTTTTGTGTGAGTAAAATAAGGTTTTGTAAATGCGATTTCCTAACTATATATGGTCTATAACCTATGGTTTTTTCAGTGAATTTTCAAGGTTTTGTAAATGCTAATTCCTAACTATATATGGTCTATAACCTATGGTTTTTTCACTGAATTTTCAAGGTTTTGTAAATGCTAATTCCTAACTATATATGGTCTATAACCTATGGTTTTTTCAGTGAATATATATATATATATACATATATAAACATATATCATCTGTATATCTATATAAATACAAACATAAATGCATGCATACATATGCTTATATGCATACAAATGCATGTTATTTACTTGAAAGTTGAAAAAACACTAATAAAAGCAAAGCTAAAAAGCCACCTCATTACAAACAGAATGGCTTTAACTTAAACGAGGGCGAGATCTATTGCATTTTCAATGCTTGTTTACTTTGGTTCCATCAAGAAGGCATTCACATTTGCCATAAATTCTAAATGTTAGCACTCTAGTTGCACATTAGATCACTGTAGTAAAGCTACTGCTCACCAGGGACGTCTGCTGCTGGTATTCAAAGTGCATGTTTCAGTCTGCATGTCAGAATTTTTTTAATGAAATAGAAGAGGATTTGAGAAGTCACTCAAAATGATCCCTAATTTTTCTTTCTGAAGCACTAATCATACTTTCTATGGCAAAATTAACCCCCTCATGTTGTTCCTTTTTAAATTGAGTGTTTTCAGACTTACCACTTCATTCCAATCAAGATGGCTTCTGGTGTGCCATACTTTTGTCATAAGTAAGACTGTTAGCGCTCTAGTTGTTCTTTAGAACACTCTGGGACATTCTGTCATTGGGCTATACTTGGGGTACATCTGGGTGATATTTGGGCTACATTTAGGCTCTTTTGTCTCTGGTGGCCATCTTGGGAGACTGTATGTCAGAATTTTTTAATGAAATTGAAGAGGGTTTGAGAAGTCACTCAAAATGTGCCCTAATTTTTCTTTCTGCAGCACTAATCATAATTCATATGGCAAAATATACCCCCTCATTTTGTTCCTTTTTAAATTAAATGTTTTAAGAGTTACCACATTATTCCAATCAATATGGCTTCAGGTGTGCCATACCTTTGTAATAAGTAGGACTGTTAGCGCTCTAGTTGTTCTTTAGAACACTCTGGGATATTCTGTCATTGGGCTATACTTGGGCTACATCTGGGTGATATTTGGGCTACATTTGGGCTCTTTTGTCTCTGGTGGCCATTTTGGGAGACTGCATGTCAGAATTTTTTAATGAAATAGAAGAGGATTTGAAAAGTCACTCAAAATGTGCCCTAATTTTTCTTTCTGCAGCACTAATAATACCTTCTATTGCATAATATACCCCCTCATTTTGTTCCTTTTTAAATTAAATGTTTTAAGAGTTACCACTTTATTCCCATCACGATGACTCCAGGTGTGCTATACCTTTGTAATAAGTAGGACTGTTAGCGCTCTAGTTGTTCTTTAGAACACTCTAGGAGGCTGCAGTAGAACACAAAGGAGTCAACTGACAGTCTCTGTCGTTGTTGGATGTACATGTTTTACTGAGAATGTCAGACTTCATTTTCACATGACTGAGAAAGATAATTTGAATTTACAGAAAATATGCTTTCAGTTTAGCTTATAGATTCCCTTCCAAACCACTGTGGGAAAATCATGAGATATTAGTTTTCTTTCAAACAATATTCATGATATCACAGCAGAAGGTTTTTTCACATGGTAAAATCACCTTAGAACCCACCACAATTCCTAAAACGAGTATGGTACCATCAACAAATGATTTATAATGTAACTAAAGTCCTAAAACCCTCTATTTACTACAATTCTTTTTAATGAGGTGCTATCATGTATATTGGTCCCAAGATGGCTGCCAACACTTCTTGGATGAAGTGCTGACAGCCAATCAGATCAGATGTGTGGTTAGGCTCCGCCCAGATATATATCTTTTTTTGAACCTAAATTACTCAAAATCCACTGGAGCACATATATTGAGACCTAGCAAAGGCACATCGGGCTAACAGTCCTTACAATTTTGCCAAGTTTCGTGCAAATCCATTCAGCCGTTCGAGCTAAAAGTGAGGCCAACTGCCCTATGGAAATTAACATGGGAAAAACGCGTTTTGGGACCCCCCTTTTTTCTCGGCCCCCCCTTGATGAAACCCCCCCAAATTGTCAGGGGCTGCTCAGAAACAAAATGTTCCATTTTCCTGAAATTTTCAGCCAATTCCGTCCACAAACGCCAAAGTTATTAGACATAGAATTTTCAAAAATCCCATAGAGAAAAAATCCTAACTATATATACCTACTGGCGACCGCCAGTAGGTAATATATATATATATATAAATATATATACACATATATATATTTTTAATTAAAATGAAACATTATTTCTTTTAAATTACATTATATTTAGAACTATTTTAATGTTACACATATATATATATATATATCTCTCTCTCTCTCTCTCTATATATATATATATATATATATATATATATAGAGAGAGATATAAATATATATATATAAATAGAGATATATTTAATTTTTTTAAATTAATAATTATCCTATACACCCTAAAAACTAATCCCACCCTAGTTCCTTTAAATACCCCTGCACCCTTAAACACTAACCCATCCTGACCCTAAAAATACCCCTGTACCCCAAAACCCAAAACAACCCCTGAACCCCCCAAAAAAACCCTGTACCCCAAAACCCAAAACAATCCCTGAACCCTAAAAATACCCCTGTACCCCAAAACCCAAACCTACCCCTGAACCCTAAAAATACCCCTGTACCCCAAAACCCAAAACAACCCCTGAACCCTAAAAATACCCCTGTACCCCAAAACCCAAAACAACCCCTGAACCCCGCAAAAAACCCTGTACCCCAAAACCCAAAACAATCCCTGAACCCTAAAAATACCCCTATACCCCAAAACCCAAACCTACCCCTGAACCCTAAAAATACCCCTGTACCCCAAAACACAAAACAACCCCTGAACCCTAAAAATACCCCTGTACCCCAAAACCCAAAACAACCCCTGAACCCCCCAAAAAAACCCTGTACCCCAAAACCCAAAACAATCCCTGAACCCTAAAAATACCCCTGTACCCCAAAACCCAAACCTACCCCTCAACCCGAAAAATACCCCTGTACCCCAAAACCCAAAACAACCCCTGAACTCTAAAAATACCCCTGTACCCCAAAACCCAAACCTACCCCTGAACCCTAAAAATACCCCTGTACCCCAAAACCCAAAACAACCCCTGAACCCTAAAAATACCCCTGTACCCCAAAACCCAAAACAACCCCTGAACCCTAAAAATACACCTGTACCCCAAAACCCAAAACAACCCCTGAACCCAAAAAATACCCCTGTACCCCAAAACCCAAAACAAACCCTGAACCCTAAAAATACCCCTGTACCCCAAAACGCAAACCTACCCCTGAACCCTAAAAATACCCCTGTACCCCAAAACGCAAACCTACCCCTGAACCCTAAAAATACCCCTGTACCCCTTAACCCTTAAATACCCCTGCACCCCATAACCCAAACCCACCCTTAAAATACCCCTGAACCAAAAAAACCCATATACTTACCTTACAACTTACCTTAAAACATATACTTTTACCAATCATGCTTTTACAATGATTTTCGTCATAAAAGCATGCGAGATAAAAGTATATAATATATAAAGGAATGCGGTATGAAAAAATGCGGAGTAAAGGTACCTGCGTACTAATGGTATGAGGAGTGAAAGTATGTGGAGTAAAAAATGCGGAGTGATGGTATTTTACCCTGACGGTGTGATGGCGCTTTATTAAAAAAGCTCGAATTGACTTTAAGGAGAAGAGGTCCACGCCTGTTTTAGTCCGCGCTGGCAGTAGCCAGAATTGCTTTGATATATATATATATATATATATATTCACTGAAAAAACCATAGGTTATAGACCATATATAGTTAGGAAAATCCTAACTATATATACCTACTGGCGACCGCCAGTAGGTAATATATATATATATATATATATATATATATATATATATATATATTTGTTTTGCACCAGAGTTCCCACGACTTGTTCCATGGTCAAAAAAATGGGACACAGACTCCAGGTTAATGTGTGGTTTCCTTTTATTTTATTTAAAAAGCTGACGCGTCGGCATGGTGCATATTATATATATATATATATATATATTTAGCACTTGGCTCCCTTTCTCTCCCGTTAGGCGCTGCTTTTTCTTTAATTAACTATATGTGAAACTACAACTCCCAGAATTCCAACTACTTGTAAGATATACCATGTGATCTGTAAAACGTCATGAACACACCCACAGGGGTGTAACCATTATTGTTTGGTCTTTTTCCTTTAAAACCTGTGAGCACTGAGCACAAACTGACCGTGATCAAGACAGCGGATGCTGTCAAAACGCGTTGGTTGTTTTTGTTTTTGATTCCCCCTGGATTGATGGAATAAATATTACACTTCCACCATACAAGCGAACGATTCCATTTTTTGCGACTCCATACCTCCCCAGGACTGGGGAAACTTGTTGAAAAATAAATAAATAATATATATATATAGCAGCTGACAGCGCATCGAAAGGCCATTAACATGGGGAGATGACTGCATCGCGTCACCGCTGCCTACTAAGGGAAGTGACACTGGTGCGCTGCTAGTATTGTTGGTGGGGTGTAGGTAAAGAGAATTGACCCCCTCACACTACATTGACCACAATCCTGGGCGAGCTGTGGACACCGCCCACTGGGGCAAGGACTTCCGCTAGTGTGTCTGCAGCCAATCAACTCGTAGTTGCGGGTTGAAATTCATCTTCCCCTCAGTGGAACCCGTCGTGTGCAGGTGAATTCTACAAACATTAGGCATTTGAAAAAGGCACGTTACGCCGAAATGCATCATGCCGTTTGTTTCCTGTCAATAAAGGAGGTCCGTTCAACTTACCTGTGTGGGCTGACGTCTTCTTGCTGGAGAGGTTCGTTTATTTGGATGTTTTAGTGCGTTGCCACTCGCACTTGAAGCCCCCGCCCTGAAGTGCTCGGCGCAGTGTGGTAACTCGTGGAAAGTCTCAAAGCTCTTGGGAAGACGCCGAGCCACCGCAGCTGACAGCGCATCGACAGGCCATTAACATGGGGAGATGACTGCATCGCGTCACCGCTGCCTACTAAGGGAAGTGACACTGGTGCGCTGCTAGTATTGTTGGTGGGGTGTAGGTAAAGAGAATTGACCCCCTCACACTACATTGACCACAATCCTGGGCGAGCTGTGGACACCGCCCACTGGGGCAAGGACTTCCGCTAGTGTGTCTGCAGCCAATCAACTCGTAGTTGCGGGTTGAAATTCATCTTCCCCTCAGTGGAACCCGTCGTGTGCAGGTGAATTCTACAAACATTAGGCATTTGAAAAAGGCACGTTACGCCGAAATGCATCATGCCGTTTGTTTCCTGTCAATAAAGGAGGTCCGTTCAACTTACCTGTGTGGGCTGACGTCTTCTTGCTGGAGAGGTTCGTTTATTTGGATGTTTTAGTGCGTTGCCACTCGCACTTGAAGCCCCCGCCCTGAAGTGCTCGGCGCAGTGTGGTAACTCGTGGAAAGTCTCAAAGCTCTTGGGAAGACGCCGAGCCACCGCAGCTGACAGCGCATCGAAAGGCCATTAACATGGGGAGATGACTGCATCGCGTCACCGCTGCCTACTAAGGGAAGTGACACTGGTGCGCTGCTAGTATTGTTGGTGGGGTGTAGGTAAAGAGAATTGACCCCCTCACACTACATTGACCACAATCCTGGGCGAGCTGTGGACACCGCCCACTGGGGCAAGGACTTCCGCTAGTGTGTCTGCAGCCAATCAACTCGTAGTTGCGGGTTGAAATTCATCTTCCCCTCAGTGGAACCCGTCGTGTGCAGGTGAATTCTACAAACATTAGGCATTTGAAAAAGGCACGTTACGCCGAAATGCATCATGCCGTTTGTTTCCTGTCAATAAAGGAGGTCCGTTCAACTTACCTGTGTGGGCTGACGTCTTCTTGCTGGAGAGGTTCGTTTATTTGGATGTTTTAGTGCGTTGCCACTCGCACTTGAAGCCCCCGCCCTGAAGTGCTCGGCGCAGTGTGGTAACTCGTGGAAAGTCTCAAAGCTCTTGGGAAGACGCCGAGCCACCGCAGCTGACAGCGCATCGAAAGGCCATTAACATGGGGAGATGACTGCATCGCGTCACCGCTGCCTACTAAGGGAAGTGACACTGGTGCGCTGCTAGTATTGTTGGTGGGGTGTAGGTAAAGAGAATTGACCCCCTCACACTACATTGACCACAATCCTGGGCGAGCTGTGGACACTGCCCACTGGGGCAAGGACTTCCGCTAGTGTGTCTGCAGCCAATCAACTCGTAGTTGCGGGTTGAAATTCATCTTCCCCTCAGTGGAACCCGTCGTGTGCAGGTGAATTCTACAAACATTAGGCATTTGAATAAGGCACGTTACGCCGAAATGCATCATGCCGTTTGTTTCCTGTCAATAAAGGAGGTCCGTTCAACTTACCTGTGTGGGCTGACGTCTTCTTGCTGGAGAGGTTCGTTTATTTGGATGTTTTAGTGCGTTGCCACTCGCACTTGAAGCCCCCGCCCTGAAGTGCTCGGCGCAGTGTGGTAACTCGTGGAAAGTCTCAAAGCTCTTGGGAAGACGCCGAGCCACCGCAGCTGACAGCGCATCGAAAGGCCATTAACATGGGGAGATGACTGCATCGCGTCACCGCTGCCTACTAAGGGAAGTGACACTGGTGCGCTGCTAGTATTGTTGGTGGGGTGTAGGTAAAGAGAATTGACCCCCTCACACTACATTGACCACAATCCTGGGCGAGCTGTGAACACCGCCCACTGGGGCAAGGACTTCCGCTAGTGTGTCTGCAGCCAATCAACTCGTAGTTGCGGGTTGAAATTCATCTTCCCCTCAGTGGAACCCGTCGTGTGCAGGTGAATTCTACAAACATTAGGCATTTGAAAAAGGCACGTTACGCCGAAATGCATCATGCCGTTTGTTTCCTGTCAATAAAGGAGGTCCGTTCAACTTACCTGTGTGGGCTGACGTCTTCTTGCTGGAGAGGTTCGTTTATTTGGATGTTTTAGTGCGTTGCCACTCGCACTTGAAGCACCCGCCCTGAAGTGCTCGGCGCAGTGTGGTAACTCGTGGAAAGTCTCAAAGCTCTTGGGAAGACGCCGAGCCACCGCAGCTGACAGCGCATCGAAAGGCCATTAACATGGGGAGATGACTGCATCGCGTCACCGCTGCCTACTAAGGGAAGTGACACTGGTGCGCTGCTAGTATTGTTGGTGGGGTGTAGGTAAAGAGAATTGACCCCCTCACACTACATTGACCACAATCCTGGGCGAGCTGTGGACACCGCCCACTGGGGCAAGGACTTCCGCTAGTGTGTCTGCAGCCAATCAACTCGTAGTTGCGGGTTGAAATTCATCTTCCCCTCAGTGGAACCCGTCGTGTGCAGGTGAATTCTACAAACATTAGGCATTTGAAAAAGGCACGTTACGCCGAAATGCATCATGCCGTTTGTTTCCTGTCAATAAAGGAGGTCCGTTCAACTTACCTGTGTGGGCTGACGTCTTCTTGCTGGAGAGGTTCGTTTATTTGGATGTTTTAGTGCGTTGCCACTCGCACTTGAAGCCCCCGCCCTGAAGTGCTCGGCGCAGTGTGGTAACTCGTGGAAAGTCTCAAAGCTCTTGGGAAGACGCCGAGCCACCGCAGCTGACAGCGCATCGAAAGGCCATTAACATGGGGAGATGACTGCATCGCGTCACCGCTGCCTACTAAGGGAAGTGACACTGGTGCGCTGCTAGTATTGTTGGTGGGGTGTAGGTAAAGAGAATTGACCCCCTCACACTACATTGACCACAATCCTGGGCGAGCTGTGGACACCGCCCACTGGGGCAAGGACTTCCGCTAGTGTGTCTGCAGCCAATCAACTCGTAGTTGCGGGTTGAAATTCATCTTCCCCTCAGTGGAACCCGTCGTGTGCAGGTGAATTCTACAAACATTAGGCATTTGAAAAAGGCACGTTACGCCGAAATGCATCATGCCGTTTGTTTCCTGTCAATAAAGGAGGTCCGTTCAACTTACCTGTGTGGGCTGACGTCTTCTTGCTGGAGAGGTTCGTTTATTTGGATGTTTTAGTGCGTTGCCACTCGCACTTGAAGCCCCCGCCCTGAAGTGCTCGGCGCAGTGTGGTAACTCGTGGAAAGTCTCAAAGCTCTTGGGAAGACGCCGAGCCACCGCAGCTGACAGCGCATCGAAAGGCCATTAACATGGGGAGATGACTGCATCGCGTCACCGCTGCCTACTAAGGGAAGTGACACTGGTGCGCTGCTAGTATTGTTGGTGGGGTGTAGGTAAAGAGAATTGACCCCCTCACACTACATTGACCACAATCCTGGGCGAGCTGTGGACACCGCCCACTGGGGCAAGGACTTCCGCTAGTGTGTCTGCAGCCAATCAACTCGTAGTTGCGGGTTGAAATTCATCTTCCCCTCAGTGGAACCCGTCGTGTGCAGGTGAATTCTACAAACATTAGGCATTTGAAAAAGGCACGTTACGCCGAAATGCATCATGCCGTTTGTTTCCTGTCAATAAAGGAGGTCCGTTCAACTTACCTGTGTGGGCTGACGTCTTCTTGCTGGAGAGGTTCGTTTATTTGGATGTTTTAGTGCGTTGCCACTCGCACTTGAAGCCCCCGCCCTGAAGTGCTCGGTGCAGTGTGGTAACTCGTGGAAAGTCTCAAAGCTCTTGGGAAGACGCCGAGCCACCGCAGCTGACAGCGCATCGAAAGGCCATTAACATGGGGAGATGACTGCATCGCGTCACCGCTGCCTACTAAGGGAAGTGACACTGGTGCGCTGCTAGTATTGTTGGTGGGGTGTAGGTAAAGAGAATTGACCCCCTCACACTACATTGACCACAATCCTGGGCGAGCTGTGGACACCGCCCACTGGGGCAAGGACTTCCGCTAGTGTGTCTGCAGCCAATCAACTCGTAGTTGCGGGCGGAAATTCATCTTCCCCTCAGTGGAACCCGTCGTGTGCAGGTGAATTCTACAAACATTAGGCATTTGAAAAAGGCACGTTACGCCGAAATGCATCATGCCGTTTGTTTCCTGTCAATAAAGGAGGTCCGTTCAACTTACCTGTGTGGGCTGACGTCTTCTTGCTGGAGAGGTTCGTTTATTTGGATGTTTTAGTGCGTTGCCACTCGCACTTGAAGCCCCCGCCCTGAAGTGCTCGGCGCAGTGTGGTAACTCGTGGAAAGTCTCAAAGCTCTTGGGGAGACGCCGAGCCACCGCAGCTGACAGCGCATCGAAAGGCCATTAACATGGGGAGATGACTGCATCGCGTCACCGCTGCCTACTAAGGGAAGTGACACTGGTGCGCTGCTAGTATTGTTCGTGGGGTGTAGGTAAAGAGAATTGACCCCCTCACACTACATTGACCACAATCCTGGGCGAGTTGTGGACACCGCCCACTGGGGCAAGGACTTCCGCTAGTGTGTCTGCAGCCAATCAACTCGTAGTTGCGGGTTGAAATTCATCTTCCCCTCAGTGGAACCCGTCGTGTGCAGGTGAATTCTACAAACATTAGGCATTTGAAAAAGGCACGTTACGCCGAAATGCATCATGCCGATTGTTTCCTGCCAATAAAGGAGGTCCGTTCAACTTACCTGTGTGGGCTGACGTCTTCTTGCTGGAGAGGTTCGTTTATTTGGATGTTTTAGTGCGTTGCCACTCGCACTTGAAGCCCCCGCCCTGAAGTGCTCGGCGCAGTGTGGTAACTCGTGGAAAGTCTCAAAGCTCTTGGGAAGACGCCGAGCCACCGCAGCTGACAGCGCATCGAAAGGCCATTAACATGGGGAGATGACTGCATCGCGTCACCGCTGCCTACTAAGGGAAGTGACACTGGTGCGCTGCTAGTATTGTTGGTGGGGTGTAGGTAAAGAGAATTGACCCCCTCACACTACATTGACCACAATCCTGGGCGAGCTGTGGACACCGCCCACTGGGGCAAGGACTTCCGCTAGTGTGTCTGCAGCCAATCAACTCGTAGTTGCGGGTTGAAATTCATCTTCCCCTCAGTGGAACCCGTCGTGTGCAGGTGAATTCTACAAACATTAGGCATTTGAAAAAGGCACGTTACGCCGAAATGCATCATGCCGTTTGTTTCCTGTCAATAAAGGAGGTCCGTTCAACTTACCTGTGTGGGCTGACGTCTTCTTGCTGGAGAGGTTCGTTTATTTGGATGTTTTAGTGCGTTGCCACTCGCACTTGAAGCCCCCGCCCTGAAGTGCTCGGCGCAGTGTGGTAACTCGTGGAAAGTCTCAAAGCTCTTGGGAAGACGCCGAGCCACCGCAGCTGACAGCGCATCGAAAGGCCATTAACATGGGGAGATGACTGCATCGCGTCACCGCTGCCTACTAAGGGAAGTGAAACTGGTGCGCTGCTAGTATTGTTGGTGGGGTGTAGGTAAAGAGAATTGACCCCCTCACACTACATTGACCACAATCCTGGGCGAGCTGTGGACACCGCCCACTGGGGCAAGGACTTCCGCTAGTGTGTCTGCAGCCAATCAACTCGTAGTTGTGGGTTGAAATTCATCTTCCCCTCAGTGGAACCCGTCGTGTGCAGGTGAATTCTACAAACATTAGGCATTTGAAAAAGGCACGTTACGCCGAAATGCATCATGCCGTTTGTTTCCTGTCAATAAAGGAGGTCCGTTCAACTTACCTGTGTGGGCTGACGTCTTCTTGCTGGAGAGGTTCGTTTATTTGGATATATATATATATATATATATATATATATATATATATATATATATATATATATATATATATATATCCGAAGAGCTGCTAACACAGATTGGGTGCAACGACAAAGTTACCGCCAGCACCAAAGAAGCAGACACGAGCCCAAAGTGAGTGCAAAAAGCTTGTAGCGTTTATTCCTTCAAGAGTCCGCCATAACGCGTTTCACCACCGAAGTGGCTTGATCACATGACAACGTCAATAGATTTTACTGGACCTTTTAAACAGCTAGCACTTTAGACACGTGATGCAAGTGTGAGTGACATAGAAAAAAGTGTAACCAAGCAACATTTAAGCGCTATTTAGAAGATAGACTGCGCTTTGTAAAATACCACAAAAGTTACATATATATTAAACACATGCTGAGATGGCGTGCTTCTGCCTCCTCAGACGGCGGGCTCCCGACGGGGTTCACCAGCCCCTAATCTGAACACACTCCTGGTTAGGTCTCCATATTCGTGAAATAACCAGAGTCAGGACTCCAATGTAGTAAACAGTGCTTTTAGATTTATTTCGGCAAAGGAAAAACCCAACGCGTTTTGAGATCAGCCGATCTCTTGCTCACGGGAGGAGCTTAACAGTAACATCATTCTTTTAAAGTTACATACCGTGTTTACACATTCACACGTGATCAGTAGACATAAAGAAGTTATTTCGTTTCTGCAATGTCCTTAACGATTTTAAATTCATTTGAAATTTCCTTTAACATTTATCTCATGTTATTTTGCAGGAAAGGATATATTACACATTAGTATTACCCAAGGCAACAAATTAATTAACAAGGATACAGTGAACTCAAGGCATTTTAATGCTTAAATCTGCTGGTTGCAAAAATACAATGTTTCAAAATACCGCCCACCAGCCTTTCCATGGCATGTAAACGGCCATTGAAAAGCAGGTGGAAAGAGACAATGGGGGCCCGTAAGAGATCACCCTTCTCTCCTGGCCCACAGAAATGAGACCTAGGGGGAAATGTATGGTGCCCCCCTACATTTCCCTGCACCATGTGGCAAGCACCGCATATGCCTACCATGTAGTAGAGGGATATGTGTGGGGTCTCTGTTTTGTATTGTGGCGGGTGTTGCAGTGCAAAGCCCACTCTGCAATACTAAACATGGTCATACACCCACGATGGAGGCAGTTGCATTGTAATTAGCCCTGTGGGACCACCTCCTTGTAGGCGGGCGATCCCAATCCCTGATATAATGGTGGACGGCCTGTCCACCATTGTAATCAGGCCCTTAGTTCTTCAATTCTTCTCAGAAGGTTTTAATAACGGCTTGCATAGCAATTACCTCAATAACAGTGTCATAGCCAGCTATCATACCTTTGACTGAAACTTGGAACTCCTTATAACTTTCAACACCTATGCTATTTACCTATTTAAGAGTTGGTCTACAACTAGACCAGTGTCCAGTTCACAGGGTCCTATTTGAGACCTACACCTAGCTTGTATGGTTTTTCAACATCCTCCATTAGACCCTATCGAGGGAGTCTCTTTGAAATGTTTTATGCTTATGGTTTTTTTCTTTCTTTACTGCTTTCACAACTGGAAAATGTTTGGGAGAAGTGACTTCACCATTTCTCACAAAGTTTCCAGACAAGCTAGATCTGTTTGGTTCTGCAGGACATTCCTAAAGTAAAAAAGTAAATTCAAAACATAATGTGGTACCATTTTATTTATCTTCCGTTCTTTTTTCCTCATCCTAGTTCGGAGAATGTGCATGTTCCTTAATATCAAAGTAATAATAATCCCAGATACCATTATATATTGAAGGTTTGATTATCAATGGAAAGTATGTATTGTTTTTTGTGCGAAAATTATACTTGTGTTAAATATCTGTTACTTTTAAATTGTGGTTTTTAATATTGTTTTAGGTTTTGTTTGTCAATAATGTTTATTTTATTTGATTATTGATTTTTTAAAGGTTCTATAATTTTCTAAATGTTGTTCCATTGTTTGGGTGTTTTTTTTAGTTATTTTACTTTAATTTTTTTTATTCTACTTAAATTTATATTTGTAATGTTATACTTTTTTAATTTGTATTAGGGATTTAGTTGTGTATTGTTTCAAAATAAAGTCTCAAATTTATTTTCTGTTTATTTTATCCAAAATATTTTCTTATGCTTTTTCTTAATTCCATTTTCAAAGTTATATTTTTATGTTTAATGCTATTTAATTTTTACAATGTTGCATTTTATGGGATGTCCAGCATTTAAATAAAGGATTTAAAATGTTTTCAAGTTAACAAAATATTACAATTTTTACATTTTGTAACTACTAAAAATATATTTAAGTTTCATTTCAGGTTATCGGGTTTTCTTAGGTTTTTGGGTGTTTAAAATCTACTCCTGTTAAATGTAGTATTTGAAACATTTATGTTTTGTTTTAAAAGATGACTAAGTTGTTTTTTATATTTTATTTGTTTAAGAAACGTTTGTAATATTTTTAAAGTTGTTTTATTTATGTTTTGTAATAAATAATAGTTTTAATTTTAATTAATTGTCATATTAGAAACAGATTTTTTTTACAGAATGTATTGTAACAATATAAATTCAGGTCTGATATAAAAAAATTTGAATCAACATTCTTTAAACTCACATGCGTTTGATACTTAGCATTATTACGTTTGAGTGTAAGCCTTTTGTTTCTGGTCAGCTGAATCACTTTCATATTAGCCCAATACTTAATAACGAGGTCAAGGAAGAATCCCCAGGTGGTAAGGAGCAGATACTGTACAAGTAATCTTCATTATTTCTGAGGATATTGCTCTCAAAAATTTCCGTTAATTCTCACCAGTCATCTGATGGGGAAGAAATTACTTATTTTAATTACTGCAGGATGTGAGATTAGAAGGGGCAACTACATGGCCTTGCAATTGGAGAGAACTATTGAGCAAGAGTACTACAGGATGTGGGAATGTCCATGGGCATTCTTTATAACTTCTTCCTACAGAAAGTGTTTAAAAAGAGAAGCAATGCCACTCTAGAGGTAGAATTTCCTCAATATATATGGAAATGGGTGGGGAACTAGTTATGAAGATTGTCAGTAAGTAATATGTCCATAATTAGCCATCACAGAGGAATAGACTACAAAGGCTTTATATAAAGTTCAATGCCCTAAAAAGATTTTATTTTAAATGTAAAAAGTTCAGCTTGAGTTATCTTTTCATTGTGCATTTGAAAATATTACTGGCCACATATTTTTACAATTAATCCTTAGGTGAGAACGCGCAAATCTGGTATAAAATAGTTTTTTTTAAATTGTATTCCCATTCCTAGAGGTGGATATATTTTTCACATTTCTTCCAGTTCTTACTTCATGAAATGTTTATTCAAGCTTTCCCATACATGGCTTTGAATGCCCTTTTTACTATCATTTTATTAAATATTCTTAAGGATATATAAAACAGCCGTCAAACATTCAAATAAAAGATCAAGGCTCCTATTCGCAAAGGCATTTTGAAGTCTGTAACATAGTACCCCTGCAGTAGTCTTTTATGTACTTTTACATACCTTTTGAACTATTCCCTAAACATCTGAAATGGGAATATTCAAGAGGTAGTCATTTACAATAAGTACAGTTAAAAAGGACTATGTGCACTTTGAAGTTCTACTCATATAGACCTGGATGTTTCAGGTCTGATTATGCTAATTTTGTTTCTATTGGTGATATTGCTCCAAAGACGTACACAGGTGTCTACAGGCATGTACAGTAAGCATCAATAGATGAATCTATCATAAGGATGCATCAAAAACTCCTGCAATCAATAGAAATATGAGCAGAGGAAAAATAACATACTGCATACGAATATCAATGGTTAGATAAAACTCTTCCACATCTACTTAACCTCGGTCCATTCCTATGCTGTGTGGAGCCATAACTGATTTCTTATTTTATTTTATTTTATTAACACCTTATGCTCTATGTATCTGTTTACAGTGCAAAGTATGATGCACATGTATCTTTTTTTATTATGTTTATCTCTCAAATTGAAAAATAAGCAAAATAGCTGCAGTGTCCATAATACTCTAAATGGAAACATTAAGAAGTGGCACTTAAATGAAATGAACCAGTGAACAATACACATCAACATATTTGAGAGAAGTTCGGATTGGGAGGTACCGTTAAACTATCTATTGGAACAAGGTTATTGCCTGGTATTGGCATGTCTCTAGGCGATTTTTGCACCTAATTTCTCCTTTAAATAAATTATTTTAAGCACAGCTTACCTCAAAAACAAGTGACCTGGCAACAACATGCCCCCCCCTTAAGCAGGAGAAAGAAAACCTGTAACTAGACAGGAATTGGGCTAAGCAATCAAATAGAACAGGTGAGTCTTTAGCTATTTTCTGAATTTTACGTGGATTGTGCCAGAAGAAACAAGGACTTGTCATTAAATGTAGTAAGGGGTTTATTCAGAACCTACTGACATGCGCTCAGTGGTTCTTCCGACCGACCGATTACGATGCAACCGAGCATTGTTTGGTCAGAATCCCATTGTTACCTATGGGAGCCCGTGTTACACCTGAGAACCAGCTGTAACACAGGCTCCTATGGGGAATGGTGTTTTTGCAGGAAACCTTTCACCTGTGCAGGGCTTTACAGGGGTGGATCCCTTAGGTACCCAATCGGCCATCAACCATAGGCCGTGGGGCTTTCCTACAGGCTTTCCATGTTGGAGAGGCTGATGTGGAAAGGCTGTTTGAAAACAAAATCGTAATCCTATGGGCAGAAATGTTCTCCAAAGGGCTGTACAATGTAGTTCGGACCGACACAAATACTCCATGAGTTGCTCAGAGCCTATTCGGAATGATGGAAAACCCCTCCCATCCCAGCTGCAACAGCTCTGCTGATCTCTGCCCAATCGATGGATCTAGCATGGGTAGCAATATCTCCTGCCCCCCAGTCCCATTTCCGGATGTAGGGATCGACAACACTCTCACTCTCACTGAGGGTGAAGGAGTCACTGGGACGGGGCAGGCTGACCAAAGGCTCAGGCCTGTGGGGGCAGGGGTGGTAGGAGGAAAACTATTGGCCCTCTGAGTGGGGCCACTGGTGCAACTGACACATCAACCAAGTGGTAGTCGGCTTCATACACGGCGGTCACAGCTATAGGCTAACGTTGGACAATGTGACCAGCATGGTCCAATGGCTGGGTCCATCTTTACATATGACTGCCTATGTGGCATATGCATACATTGAAAAACAATTCACTTGTGTCCAGACCCTGCTTCTTACACCACCTCCTCAATGGCAGCTGCTGTTTGCCACCCCTGGGAGAAGTCATGGCACGCTTTACAGGGAGCACGGCCCCTGCCTTCACCCCAGAGGAGCTGGAGACCCCTGTATCGCCAGCTCTATAGCTCACCAGAGGAGCAGGTGAGTAGTGCTAATACAGTCTGTACTCTGCAACAATTAACCTATCCTATCCCTTAGGCAACTATGTGCCAATGAGTCCTAGACTGACATCAGAAATATGTATGTCAGATAGTGTGGTCCCTACAGAGGACTATCATGACATATTTTATTTCGCACTGTACTTACATCACCATAGTGATGTGTAATCAGCCCTATATCAGTCACCTGTTGCAGGCACATATCTATGCATGTATATGTTACGTTGTCAATGATAACTTTGTTAGTCAGTTCATGACAGATTAGCTAACAGTAGCAAGTAGCATGTGAGGATGATATGAGATATGTATACAGATATGTATACAGTCACTCGGCACACATGAGACCTCACCAAAATGTTGTCTGGGAGAAAGCAGCACCTCACTGACTCCTTCAGAGTGACTCACAATGGCCATGTCATATAAAGGATGGTCACCAGTTATGTATGGTGATGTATAGAACATGTGGCCATGTGATGGTCATGTAGGACCATTATGCTTAAGTTGCAGAGAGCAATCCCTGACAATGAGTTAAGCCCTGTATGGTCCATGGCTGAGGCTGTAGCAGAGTAAATACGGCTATGGAAATGATGCACAAAGTATTCGCCCTGTAGATCTGCTGATCCTCAGATGTGGCCTAAATTAGTGTAATAGAACCATGAGTAGGCCTAAATGCAACTAGTATTACTAGATTTGGTGTTTTGAGACTCCCAGGCTTGAGACTACTGCCCATGGACTCATATTGTCACTGTGTGTATTTGCCTTAGGACAGACTCCATGCTCTCACATGTCTGGGATGTTACAGCCCTATGAGTGATGCTAGCATTGTACAGGAATATTGCTCATGTTAAACATACACACTGCAGATAGGTGGTTCCATTGCAGTGCAGTTCATAAGTACATCACCAGCGGGGTAAGAATGACTAATCAGACAGTATAGAAAATGGTATGTTGATGCCATTCCATATATAATGCCACATATGGCATACTTTGTGTCCAGTGATGCCTGAACTTCCCACACATACACATACACATACAGACATAGTATGATATTCAATTAAGTAAATTACACATCCACTGATCCTCAGAGTGAGAGCTCTCAGTGACACACATACCAACCCTTTTATTGTGGCCAAAATCTTGGAATGTAGTCATGCAATGGTAACAGTGATGTCTTGGACTGTATGAATAATGTCATTTGTCCAGACTGTGAAAGGTGTCTGTCCAGTGATGCACTAGCATTGTACCCTATAGGAGGACACAATGGTGTGCTGTTTTACATGGTAACTCATTTCAGAGCACATGTGGTGGGGCCCATGATATGATGGGCCACACCACATGGGCCAGCCCATGGACATGATGTCAATGGGCTGGCCTAGTCAGTATGGGCATGATCAGAATTGAGCCCTCATATGACTTCAAAAGTGCGTAGTAAGGTGTTTGTAGTGCTCAGCATGTTGTACATTACGCATGTAGTGTCCACTATTGATAGATTGTAATGGTAATTGTCTATAACGTCTATGTCACCCTAGCAAACAACCTATATCTTGCATGTCTACTCAGTATGTTCATCTATTGCATCCATACAGGTCAACACCCATCAGGAGATGTCCATGTGGAACACCATATCAGGGAAGGTGTGGACTCTGCGGGTCACTCGTCGGCGCAGTGTTCACCGCAGGAAAAGATGGGAGGACCTGCGGCTCTGGAACCAGAAGATCGCGGAGGTCCAGCTTGGAGTATCTTCCCAACATCAATGGGGTGTGCACCGGACCCTGACCTCCCTAATGGTCCGCATACTGGCAATGGCCTACCCGGAGCTTGATGGGCAGTTAAGTGCACCACAGCAGCTAGAAGGGGGTGAGTATTGTCCTGAGTGAAACATTCTGCTCTCCAATCTATCTTTCCTTACAGACAGCTATAGTAGTAGGTGCCTAGTGATACCCGTAGACTATTGTCCATGTAACCAGGAACTAAGCAGGGTCCAGTCAAATGTCAGTTCCTATTGTCACAGATCACCTACATTTACTTTTGATGTCATGTGTGACAGTGGTCCCAAACAGGCCACTTATCTTCCTTGTGCCTGAAGCGAGGCTCCATCACATGATGGTGGCATACAATGCACTCTGGATGCAGACACTGAGCACTACTTGGTAAATGTGGAATGTACAATATCATGAAGTGGCTAATACCATTGGTGCCATCATGTATTGATGCCTAAATGCTGCTGTAAGCACCTTCACATGATGTACTTTCATAAGTACAACTGTTCCATACGTGAGCTGGGGGTCTACAAGGTTTTCATTCTGATTCATTCACATTTGTATGTGTTGGTCAATGTGTACATAACAATAGTATTCTGTGATGGGTATACAGCGAAGTTGAAACCACATACAGGGGTGTGTAGACATGAGTGGGTGAGCCACACATACCTAATGACATTGATCAATGTCATTAGCCAGGTAAAAATGTTGATGCCCACATAGTTGCAAGACTTCCATTGAGAAGGGCGTATTCAGTTAGGTGGGATGCACATGTGCATTTGTGGAGGGTCAGTCACTAGCTGGTGACATGCATCAGGGAGTGACATGCTGAAATGCTGGGCTCGTATGTGTGTGTCAGCACTCAGTACTGCATTGGTATTTCTGTTGGTGAGACAAGGAAGGTACAATGAATTCTCTTCCCTTTTGGACATGAGTAAGACTACTTTATAGACTGGATATTTCATAAGCCTCATGTACTTTCAGTGTTCTAATGGCATTGAAATTGAAATTTGCAATGTGAAGACGGTGTGCTCACAAGAACCAATCTTGACTGGGGATGTCCCTAGGCAGACTCATGCACAATGGTTATTTGTGCTGAAATCTGACAACTGTTTTCTTAGAATGATGTATTTTTAATGAAATGTTGTTATATGATATTGTGTATATAATTGTATTTAATAAATACCCAAAGCAAACGTATGATCTTCCTCTTTTTTTTATTTTTTTATTATTTCATTGAAATGTTGACTCTATGACATTGAATAACTGTCATGTCCTCTCAAATTGTAACCCCCTGACCACCAGCATTGTTTAAAAGAGAATTTGAGTTTGAGATTTAACATCACTATTGCTAGGGACTTATTTTTTTCTGCATGCTCCCTCTGTCCCTGATTGGATTATAAGGGGACCTCCCTTTCTTTCTTTGCTGAAATCTCACACCACTACTCTTCTGTACTACATGTGACAACCAGCTAAGCTACTTATGTGCAACTTTTAACTGCATCATCTGGCAGTGGACAGATGTGAAAGTGTCACTGGGGAAGTGTGAACATTGTGGAATGGGCACTTCCGTGTCACCTTATTCTTGGTAGGCACATGTTGACACATGTAGCTGCAAAGTTGCTATAGGAAGTGCCCATCAGTTCTACATGTTGTGGGTAAGGGACAACTGACCATTTGCTGATTGCAGTGCCTTGTGTTGATAGGCAGGAATGCATTCCATGTGGACATCTCATTTGATGACATCAGGAAACTATGGCACGCTACAAGTGCAGAGGTTGACAGAGTGATGATATCTCCTGCTACACCCAGGAGGGTGGATGTGGGAAAGGGTCACACATGCAGTTGGAGCAGACGGTAGTTATGACACCATTATGTGTGACTATGCACAGGTAATGTAACATTTATGAATGTGCTCATTTCAATGCTGACGCCAATGTAGTTATCCTTGTATGTGTTGTAATTTTTGCAATTGTGTAATGTGTTGTATAAGGATCTGATTGCCCAGTGAGTTCACACAATTGCATTGAACATATTTCTACTATTATTTCAATATCAACCCGGGGCAGTAGAGGAGACAGGGCCGAGGGGAAGCAGCTGGCCACAGTGGTTCCCATTGAGGCAGTGACACAGATGGAACCAGTGGGCCACAGTGGAGCTGCAGTGGCCACTCCCTGGTGGGGGTGAAACCCCCTGGATCTGAATTCACAACATCCATGTCCATCACCCCTGTTTCATCTTCACCCTTCCTGCTGCTCCCCACCCAGCTGTCCGGGCCCACTCCCCTAAGAAGGGATCTATCTCTTTTGCACTAGTGACCTCACCCTACCCATGTGTCCCCTGCTGCCCTGAGTGTGGAGGCAATTGATATCCCTAGACGGATCTCTCTGGGTCAGACTGCATTGCTGAATGCCATCCAGGTGCAAAGCCCCCAGCTAACACAGATGGTGTCGTACCTGGAAGGCATTCATACTGACAAGTCTCTTAGACAGAGATCTTTTCAGGATCTGGCTTCCACACTCATGGCAGCCTTCTACCAATTCCACCTTACCACCCCACAACCTGCCTCTTGCCCATCTACAATCCTTATTCCCATACCTGTCCAACGCACACATCAGCATGCATCCACCTCAACATTTACACTTAGCCCACACAAACAGAAACATATGGAAAAAGACACACCAACTGACCAGGCACTTGCCACCCTCACCACCACATTCAGTGACAAGCCCCTAGATACCCAGACACCAAACCCACTGCACCACAGACATCCATTACACACATATGTCTAAACACCACACCCCTAGACCCAGCCACTACATACATATATACAGATATGACATCACCACACCCATGCACTACACACATACATCCAGATATTAAACCACTAGATACAGCCACTACACACATACATCCAGACACCAACCAGCAGACACAGCCACTATCCACATCACACACCAAGGCACCCCACCCACACCACCACCCACATACACATAACACATTGCCAAGGAACAGAAACATTCAATAGCCAAGCTCACATCAGACACACACAGACATACACGCACAGTCACACCACCCACTTCACAGACGACATTCGAACTCTACTGGACAATGGAGACACAGTCGCCCTCATCCTCCTCGACCTCTCCGCAGCCTTCGACACAGTCTGCCACAGCACCCTTCTACAGCGCCTCAGAAACATCGGAATCCATGGAAAAGCACTAGAATGGATCACCTCGTTCCTCACCGGAAGAACCCAGAGAGTCCGCCTTCCACCATTCAAGTCAGAGGCCACTGAAGTCATCTGCGGCGTACCACAAGGATCTTCACTCAGCCCCACCCTCTTCAACGTGTACATGAGCCCCCTCGCGGTCATCGCACGCCAACACAACCTCAACATCATCTCCTACGCGGATGACACTCAACTGAGCCTATCACTCACCAATGACCCTAGCACCGCCAAAACTAACCTACACAAAGGAATGAAAGAAGTAGCCGAATGGATGAAACACAGCCGTCTGAAACTGAACTCAGATAAAACAGAAGTCCTCATCTTAGGTACCTCCCCCTCCGCATGGGACGACTCTTGGTGGCCGGAAGCCCTTGGAAAAGCACCCATCCCGACAGACCACGCACGGAACCTGGGCGTCATCCTGGATTCCTCACTTTCAATGAACAGACAAGTCAACGCCGTCTCCTCATCCTGCTTCAACATTCTTCGCATGCTCAAAAAAAATAACATTTCGTTGGATCCCCACCGAAACCAGGAAAACGGTCACCCACGCTCTGGTCACGAGCCGACTGGACTATGGAAACACCCTCTACGCCGGTACTACCGCTAAACTCCAGAAAAAACTCCAACGAATCCAAAATGCCTCAGCCCGGCTCATATTAGACATCCCGCGTAAAGAACATATCTCTGGTCACCTGAAAAACCTCCACTGGCTTCCCGTCAATAAGAGGATCACTTTCCGGCTCCTGACCCACGCACACAAAGCACTCTACGAAATCGGACCAGAATGCCTCAACACACGACTGTCCTTCTACACCCCCTCCCGCCAGCTACGATCATCCAACCAAGCCCTTGCCACTGTACCTCGCATCAACAAAACCACCATGGGAGGTAGATCCTTCTCCTACCTGGCAGCTAAAACCTGGAACTCACTTCCCACTTACCTTCGCCTTACCCAGAACCACCTAGCATTCAGAAAGCAACTTAAAACTTGGATATTCGACAAATAATTCCCCACCCCTCTCAAGCGCCTTGAGACCCTCTGGGTATGTAGTGCGCTATACAAATTCTCTGACTTGACTTGACTTGACATCCCTCTACCTCTAATACCCCACCCCTTGTCCTCATATCCGTTAACTCCCAATGAACTATGCCTGGTTTCTCTTGACCTCTTCCCTGCTGCAGCTACCCGTCCGCCTCCCCCTCCCAAACCCAAAGGCCTTCTGTCCTACCCATCCCATCCACTTCACAAACCACCCCAAAAACACCAGCCCCACTCCTAAACTCATCACTACCCCTGCCAAGACAAAAGGGCATCTGAAAAGAAGATGAAAACATCTCAAAACCTACCAACACCCTCCCAAAACTCAAAGGACCTCTTCCCAACCACAACCCAGATGCTCAACGTAAAAATAAAAATAAAACACCTGCCCTCCCTGGAAAAACATCACAACCCTTCAGATATACACGGTTCCACACATGGTCAAATTCAGCCCTCCCCATCCCGATACCAGCCCTTTCACAGACCAACCAGCCTTCCCCAACCCAAGACCAGCCCTCCCACAGACCATCCCAACCCTCTCAATCCTTAGCCCAGTGTAGTAAATAGACTCAAGAAGCCAAGTAGAAGTCTGTAGCTTTATTGGGACAGACAGCTTGAACAACCACCTTCAGCAGGAGCCCAGTAGAGAATGGCTCATCAGTGCATGGAATGTTACAGAGGAAATGAAAGATAACAATTCTAACAGAGAATGCTGGACATAGATTACTACACACCTTCCCCCTTTGAAATAAAAAAATAAATAAAAAAAAAACTAATAAGGTGAGGACAAAAGGAAATGAAACAAGAAATAAGAAGGGGAAAGGGAGAGAAAATTCAACGACAATAATCAAGTAACTTTACAGGAATTTGCTTAACTCGAGAACTTTTCCTAGGAACAAATTCAGGAAGACCATTCTCATGAGGAGCAGGACTTGGAGGCACGGATACATCCACTTGAACGCAGGGATTGTCAACATTGCTTGCATTGAGAAGGGTAGGAACACAACTCTCATTGACAGGTGTGAGAGAAACAGAAGTAGGGGAAACACTCTGAGAGGGAATATTGCCCACAGGAACAGGTACATTTGTATTCTGACTCTCCGACCATGAAAGTGTCAACCATGGGAGAATAAGGTACAGGATCCTCAAAAATAGGATTTTTAGGTGGAGGGAAGGACAAGAGATTCGGGTTCCTACACAGAGAAACTCTCCTGAAATTCCACACTTTCCCCCCTTCAACACGAACAGCTTTGGAGAAGATTTCGATGACTTTGCAAGGATCAGACCATTTGTTCCACCTGTTCCCAACAGATCTACCAAATTTGACACAAACAAAATCACCCACACTGATTTTCTTACTGCAATTGCTAGAAGACAAGGCACAGCCTTTCATTTTTTCTTGGTATCTCAACACTCTATCTCTAACTTCATCACGGTCAAAGGAAGAACCAACAGGGAACTTAACTTTCATCCACCAAGGAAGGAGTTTTGAACCAGGTTTCCTACCTCTAAGCATCTCAAAGGGAGAAAGACCAGTAACGGAGTTAGGGGAGGTACGATTGGATAAAAGTGTAGCACATAAGGTTTTCTTCCAATCAAGGTTACTCTTAATTGCCAACTGGATAGACTCCTTGATAACCCTGTTAAAGCGTTCTGTCTGACCATTGGCCTGGGGATTATAATTGGACACTCTTTTGTGGACTATGCCACATCTCTCAAGAAAAGACCCAAACTCCTTACTGACAAACTGCGGACCGTTATCAGACACAATTTCGGCTGGAATACCTTCTCTACAAAAAACCTCATCTAGGAACTGGACAACCTGTGTAGAACCAATCTTATCTACAATCTTGAGCTCAGGCCATTTGGAAAAGTAATCGATTAAAACTAAAGCAAAAACTTCTTTGTTCTGGGACAAAGAAAGAGGTCCAACAATATTGATACCTAGTTTCTTCCAGGGACAGTTGACAAACTCGATGGGAGAAATATCAGTAGACAAAGGTTTTACAGTTTTGTCGCTATTGGCACACGGAGGGCCGGAACTTACCCACCTATCAACCATCCGGTCAATGCCAGGCCACCAGTAAAATTCACGAATACGTCTTTTGGTACTGGACATGCCCATATAACCCTCATGTGCCATAGAAACAATCTTTTCTCTTAAGGAGGAGGGAGGGACAATCTTGTCGCTCCGAGACACGAAACCCTGGTTAAACATAAGTTCATCTTTAACTTTAAAGAAAGATAGAACATCACCAGATAAATACCTTTCTTGAGGCCAACCATGCTGTAAATAATCAACTACACCAGATAAACAAGTGTTGTTACACATTGCTTCTCTCCAAGCAACCTCAGAAATGCCAGTAGATAAACCTGTGCTGTTGCATTCATTGACGTCATCAATGTTAAAAACCACATCAGAGTCAGAGAAATGGGACCAAATCGAATTGACTAGAGGTAACCTAGACATGCAGTCGGCATGTACATTTAAGCAACCAGGAATATATTCTACAATGCACTGGAACTCTTGTAATTTGGCAGCCAAACGGGCCAATCGCGCAGTTAAAGTTCTTCCACCACCAGCCGCTAACATGTGTATCAAGGGCTTGTGATCAGTTCTTAAACGAAAACTGGTACCCCAAATGAACTGCCTGAAATGCTCACAAGCCCAAGTACATGCTAGGAGTTCATTTTCTATGGTGGAATAATTGTATTCTGCACCACGCAAAGTCCTGGAAGCGTAAGAAACCACATGGTCTACACCTTCATTTTTCTGGATTAAAACAGCACCCAAACCAGTATTGCTTGCATCCACACATACTATGCATTCTTTACCCAGATTAAAAGGTCTGAGAAACGGAGCATTAGCTACTTCTTGTTTCATAGTGTCAAAAGCACATTGCTGGTCTTTGCACCAGCTGAATTTTACATCTTTCTTTAGTAAAGACCTTAAAGAGTGTACTTTGGAGGCATAATTCTGAACGAACTTACTATAGAATTCAGTTAAACCTAAGAAGGAGACTAATTGTTCCTTATTTGACGGTGCCGGAGCTTTTAAAATACTCTGTATATGGTTGAATTTAGGTTTAATCCCCTCTGAAGAAATTTCATGACCAAGATATTCTACTTTGCTCTGTCTGAACTTGCATTTTGACAATTTTAGCGTTAAACCTTTTTCCTGGACAGACTTAAGGACTTTTTCTAGATTGGCATCGTGCTCCTCATGGTTCTTACCATAAATGAGGATATCATCCTGAAATGCGATTGCACCTAAACAACCCTCTAACACAGTTTTCATCAGCCTTTGGAACACAGAGGCTGCACTAGCTAAGCCGAAAGGCATGCAGCAATATTGAAACATGCCTTCCGGCGTGATGAAGGTTGTTAGGAATTTTGATTCTTCGTGCAACAATACCTGATGATATGCACTAGTCAAATCCAGTGTGGAGAATACCGATGCTCCAGACAAAGTGGAGATAAGTTCGTGGATGTGGGGTAGGGGATGTCTATCAATCCAAATTTCCTTATTTAAACTCCGTAGGTCAACACATAGACGGAGTTCGCCATTGCTCTTGAGTGACAAAACCACTGGCAAAACCCATGGAGAGGACTCAACTGGCTCAATAATTTTCTTATCTACTAAATCCGAAAGAATACCCTTTAACTTTTCACGATAAGCCAGAGGAACGTTCCTTACTCTATGTCGAATGGGTATGGCTGAATCCTTAAGAATGATGCGGTGTTTAAAGTTCACAAAGGTCCCTAAATTGTCTGAAAAGATAGATGAGAATTTGTTTTTCAATTGTGAAATGAAATCATTTTCAGGAGGAACTACGTATACCGGAGGAGAGGCATTGGGGTCAAGTTTAATGCCTAGGTCGAACTGATGAGGACAACATAAAATTGAAGCTCCTTTGGAAGAAACATAAACCTTCCCTTTAATGGATCTGTCCTTGAATTTGATCTCTGCCCACATGTAACCCTCAATGTCAATTTTCTTACCCGTGTACCCACCCGGATTTATGTCTGGTGGTAACAACTTGGTAGAATGCCAATGTCGACTGAAAACATTTTTCCCAATAATGGTGTACCAGGCGCAGGAGTCAATTAACATTGAAATTTCCTTGCCGTTAATGGTGATAATGTCAGTGGGAAAACCTTTGCATTCTGAATCACCTACACATAACAGAGTGTTGATCTCAGAAGGTTGTTCAGTATCATCAAATTCTTCATAAGACAGAAAATTTACTCTTTGGGGAGACTTACACATTTTGCTAAAGTGACCAGATTTTTTACACTTTATGCAAATCTTGTTCCAAGCTGGGCAACCTCTATAATTACCCACATGATCATTTGCACCACACCTATAGCAAATAATCTGGGATTTTTTAACAGGAAACTTACTTTCTCTACCAGAAGTCTTTTCTGGGAGGGAAAGAACTCTTCTTAAAATTATTAAAATTTTTGACTAAAGAGACTTCAGGAATGACTACTTTAGATTTGGTATCTTGACCTCTAATCTCGTTCACAAAAAGTTCAGACTGTTCAATGCCTTTGGCAATATTCAGTACAGCACTAAGAGAAGAATCAGTACCCATCCAAAGACGTTCTTGGATTTTTTTACTTTTAGTACGCATCATAATTTGGTCCCTCAAAACCTGTTCGAAATTGATAGTTTCAAAAGCACAAGACCCAGCCAGGGTGCGTAAAGCGGCTACGTAATTTTTAATTGACTCATCTTCTTTTTGTATTCTGGAATAAAATTTAAATCTTTCCATTACGATGTTAATTTTTCTTCCAAACCTAGCACTTAGTTGTTTAATGACGATATCAAAAACATTTAAATCTCCAGCACCAGTACTATCTATGGGAGGTAAACTTTGTAACTCTTTGAGACCAGCACCACCCAGACGTTTCTTTAACAATGCTAGCTTCCTTTTAGGAGAACAACCATCCTCTTCAACAACATCTACGTAAGCTAAAAATGTAGGGTACCAAAGATCTCATTCTACTTTAGGATCACCTGCTGTAGGTAAGAAGTGTGCAGGGGAAGGAATGTTGTTAGACATTGTAAATAATTACAATAATAATTTCACAAAAATGAGAGAAATCCACAGAAGTAAAATGACTAATTATAGAAAATAATAAAAGTAGTCACCGTTGTCCGATGATATCAGTTCCATAAGATTTTTAAGTCTTCTTGTTTAAAATGTCCCTCTTTTTCTTGAAATAGAGAAAAATAAAAAAAACGCTGTGGAAAACAGTATGTTTTTATGTAGAAACGTAGTTTTGAAGCGCGTTATAATGGAGAAAAGGACTGAAGAAACGATCGTGATCACAGCTTGCAGACGATCGTGGTGGTTTCCATGGAAACGAGGAATACAAAATGGTTGCTGGAACGCATACGCGAAAGCGTGATGCGTGCGTGATGACGAGGTGGAGATGACGCGGTGAAGAAACAGAGACAGGAGCGCTGGAGCAATGGAAGCAGGCTCGCGTAGATTGAAGCGCTCGTGTGGAAGCAGACTCGCGTAGATGGAAGCACTCGAGTGAACGCTCGTGTAGACGGGGGAGCTCGTTAAGTAAGTTTGAATGATGCAAATGTAACAAACAGTCAATAAAGGAGAAAAACTATAAAAACGTAGCGCTTTGGCAGACGAAAGTCGCGTTAAGCTGGAAACTAATCACTGGGCAGTTTTTAGACATATACATATCGCCAGTTTGAGCGAGGTAAATATAAGGGCAATAAAAACAAACTGCCGCTGGTGCAATCAAGGCACAGGAAGGTAAAACGGCCGCTGGTGCAATCTTTACACATATAAGATAGAAAAATACCTTAATTTTCTTTGAGCTGAGCAGGTGAACACTGTCAGTATCCCTTGACTTCACTGGAAGAGGTTCTTGAGAATGTGGGTTATAGAGGTTGCCCAGCTTGGAACAAGATTTGCATAAAGTGTAAAAAATCTGGTCACTTTAGCAAAATGTGTAAGTCTCCCCAAAGAGTAAATTTTCTGTCTTATGAAGAATTTGATGATACTGAACAACCTTCTGAGATCAACACTCTGTTATGTGTAGGTGATTCAGAATGCAAAGGTTTTCCCACTGACATTATCACCATTAACGGCAAGGAAATTTCAATGTTAATTGACTCCTGCGCCTGGTACACCATTATTGGGAAAAATGTTTTCAGTCGACATTGGCATTCTACCAAGTTGTTACCACCAGACATAAATCCGGGTGGGTACACGGGTAAGAAAATTGACATTGAGGGTTACATGTGGGCAGAGATCAAATTCAAGGACAGATCCATTAAAGGGAAGGTTTATGTTTCTTCCAAAGGAGCTTCAATTTTATGTTGGCCTCATCAGTTCGACCTAGGCATTAAACTTGACCCCAATGCCTCTCCTCCGGTATACGTAGTTCCTCCTGAAAATGATTTCATTTCACAATTGAAAAACAAATTCTCATCTATCGTTTCAGACAATTTAGGGACCTTTGTGAACTTTAAACACCGCATCATTCTTAAGGATTCAGCCATACCCATTCGACATAGAGTAAGGAACGTTCCTCTGGCTTATCGTGAAAAGTTAAAGGGTATTCTTTCGGATTTAGTAGATAAGAAAATTATTGTCTATTATGATGCGTACTAAAAGTAAAAAAATCCAAGAACGTCTTTGGATGGGTACCGATTCTTCTCTTAGTGCTGTACTGAATATTGCCAAAGGCATTGAACAGTCTGAACTTTTTGTGAACGAGATTAGAGGTCAAGATACCAAATCTAAAGTAGTCATTCCTGAAGTCTCTTTAGTCAAAAATTTTAATAATTTTAAGAAGAGTTCTTTCCCTCCCAGAAAAGACTTCTCTGGTAGAGCAAGTAAGTTTCCTGTTAAAAAATCCCAGATTATTTGCTATAGGTGTGGTGCAAATGATCATGTGGGTAATTATAGAGGTTGCCCAGCTTGGAACAAGATTTGCATGAAGTGTAAAAAATCTGGTCACTTTAGCAAAATGTGTAAGTCTCCCCAAAGAGTAAATTTTCTGTCTTATGAAGAATTTGATGATACTGAACAACCTTCTGAGATCAACACTCTGTTATGTGTAGGTGATTCAGAATGCAAAGGTTTTCCCACTGACATTATCACCATTAACGGCAAAGAAATTTCAATGTTAATTGACTCCTGCGCCTGGTACACCATTATTGGGAAAAATGTTTTCAGTCGACATTGGCATTCTACCAAGTTGTTACCACCAGACATAAATCCGGGTGGGTACACGGGTAAGAAAATTGACATTGAGGGTTACATGTGGGCAGAGATCAAATTCAAGGACAGATCCATTAAAGGGAAGGTTTATGTTTCTTTCAAAGGAGCTTCAATTTTATGTTGGCCTCATCAGTTCGACCTAGGCATTAAACTTGACCCCAATGCCTCTCCTCCGGTATACGTAGTTCCTCCTGAAAATGATTTCATTTCACAATTGAAAAACAAATTCTCATCTATCTTTTCAGACAATTTAGGGACCTTTGTGAACTTTAAACACCGCATCATAGACTCAAGAAGCCAAGTAGAAGTCTGTAGCTTTATTGGGACAGACAGCTTGAACAACCACCTTCAGCAGGAGCCCAGTAGAGAATGGCTCATCAGTGCATGGAATGTTACAGAGGAAATGTAAGATAACAATTCTAACAGAGAATGCTGGACATAGATTACTACACCCAGCACACTCAAGGACAATCCCAGCCCTCCAATCCAACCCCAGCCCACCCAAGTAAAATCATTGAGGTGCCTGGACTCTCCACTAGATGCCCATTCCTGGGGAGGTTTCTTTGGCAGTGTTCTGGAAGGCAGGTTTGGTAGCACAGCAGTGTGCCGGCCGACAGAGTACTACTAATCAGAACAAGTCCATCAGCAGCACTGTCTTCATCTTATTTCCTTATTGATTTGAAGGTGCCGCAGTGTGCATTCCTAAGGTTCACAAGTTCACAACTCAATCATGCTCCTCTATCCTCCTCTTCCAGACTCCCCCTATCCATTTCCCTCAAGGCAGATGGCTGGATTACGCAGAATAAAGAAACTTTGTCTTCATAGACGATTCCCCCCTAGTGGGACTGGAATTACTGACTACATGCTTGCTGACTGCTGACAGTTACTTCTGAAATTGACAGGAGAGGCTGCCCTGTGAGCCCTCACTTTCAGAAGAAGATGCGGACAAAAAGTGGAACAGGTAATGAATAATGAGAAGAAGATGGCATGCAGTGGACAGAAATGGCTGTCTGGCTCTGATGTAAGCAAGTGCTGTTTATTTGTTGTGCATGAAATGAATCATATGTCTTCTGTTATTATTTAATGTTTTACACACTAAATGTAACTCAAGTCTACTCTGCTTTTTTTACCTTGTTTAATTCAAATTGTACTTCAACTGCAGGGGCCACTACGTTGCATTTTCCAATATGCAAAATGTCCTTGGACTTACTGTTTGCCAATATACCATGATGATTGATTAAATAATATATCTTTTTTCTTTACAGTCACACACTGGGATGGATGGATCATCAGCGTCGGTTTAAGGAAGAACTATGGCCAATTCATGAGTGGCAAACAGGTAAACCATTCTATAACAACTACTACAGCAGATCTACATTTCTATCTAGTCGTGGTATCGAGTGGTCGAGGCAGTGTAGTGTTGTTATGCCAGGCAGAGTCCAGACAGCAGTTCATGTAAAATTGGGGCTATGTGGCTTGCTGTATACAATTAGATATGCTTTGTCTGTCTGTGACAAAGAGCCTAGGTATGCTACATCAGGTTACTTCACTCAGTGGTGCCTGCCTTGACTGTCTGCATGGCCCTGCCGCAAGCATGGGCCAAAAATACGTTATGCTCGCGAAATTTGCTGTTTTTCGGCGGCAAATTCACAATCCGCAAATCTTGCGAAATTGCCGAAAATTCGCAAATTCTTGAGCGTAACGGATTTTTGGCCCATGCTTGGGGCAGGGAAATGCAGACGGTCAAGGCAGGCACCACTGAGTGAAGCAACCTGATGTAGCATACCTAGGCTCTTTGACACAGACAGACAAAGCATATCTAGGGTTTGGGGTTCAGTGCGGTTTACTAGGGTTTTTGGGTTTAATTTGGTAGGGTTCCCGGAGTCTAGGGCTCAGGGCCTGATGCAGGCTTGTTCATAATGATTTTGGCAAGGATATAGGGGGGTTTGGTGTTTTTTGGTCCATAATTGGCCGAATTTTGGCCTTTTTTGGTGTTTTGCGGGTTTGTGTGTTTGGGTAAAAACTAGTCGTACACCTTCCAGTGAATCGATTTTGTTCTGCCTTACTGAAATTCTTGGGAATCACTGGAACAAGTGTCCTGGTAAGTTTGAAGAGGATCTAAGTAGTGGAAGTGCTGTAAACAGAAATTTTTTGTCAAGGCGCGATTTGCCATGTTTTGGACATAGCAGTATTGCATGTTTTTGGCGGGCTGTTTGGGGGTGTTCTAGATTTTTGGGGGTGGGTTGAGGGGTCTGGGAGCACTTCTGAGAAGGTCTAATTTTGATTGCAAGTGGTTTGAAGAAAATCCATGGGTGAAAAGGGGGGTTTGGGCCTAGTTGCAGAGAGCGTTTTGGCACGATTTAAACTTAGGCCTAGCAGTATTGCATGTTTTGGGGGGCTGCTTGGGGGTGTTCTAGATTTTTGGGGGTCGGTTGAGGGGTCTGGGATCACTGCTGGGAAGGTCTAATTTTGATTGCAAGAGGTTTGAAGAAAATCCTTGGTGGAAAAGGGGGGTTTGGACCTAGTTGCAGAGAGTGTTTTATCACGATTTAAACTTAGGCCTAGTAGTATTGATGTTTTTGGGTGGCTGCTTGGGAGTGTTATAGATTTCTGGGGGTGGGTTGAGGGGTCTGGGAGCACTGCTGGGAAGGTCTCATTTTGATTGCATGTGGTTTGAAGAAAATCCATGGTGGAAAAGTTTTTTTTTTAGCAGTATTGCATGTTTTTGGGGGGCTGTTTGGGGGTGTTGTAGATTTTTGGGGGTGAGTTGAGGGGTCTGGGAGAACTGCTGGGAAGGTCTAATTTTGATTGCAAGTGGTTTGAAGGAAATCCATGGAGGAAAAAGGGGGTTAGGGCCTAGTTGCAGAGAGCGTTTTTGGCACAATTTAAACTTAGGCCTAGCAGTATTGCATGTTTTTGGGGGGCTGTCTGGGGGTGTTCTAGATTTTTAGGGGTGAGTTGAGGGTCTGGGAGCACTGCTGGGAAGGTCTAATTTTGATTGCAAGTGGTTTGAAGAAAATCCATTGTGGAAAGGGGGGGTTTGGGCCTAGTTGCAGAGAGCGTTTTGGCACGATTTTAAATTAGAGCTCATGTCAGGTAGCAGTATTGCATGTTTTTGGGAGGGTACTGTGGGGTGTTCTCGATATTTGGGAGTGGGTTTAGGGGTATGGGAGCACTGCTGAGAAGGTCTAATTTTGTTCTAAAATAGCAGTTTGCATCTAGCTTGAGGGGAAAGATCTGCAAAATACGCCCATACTTACTAATTACTATCCTTGAGAAGGAGACTCAGAGTACGCACTTTCGAAATGATGCTTGTATGTAATACTGTCTACTCTGAAACTGAAAGTGTTATTTTTGCACTACACAGCGTACCTTATTTTGTTTCTCCGTGGTGCTTTAATATCACTTCCTGTTTTTCCATCAACAATTACAGGCCGGCTTTTACCCTGTGCAATGGGAAAACGATGAACTCAGGCTTACCATTAGCGATCCGCAATTCCGCATCCACCAGGCAGGCAGTGGACAAGGTGTTTTCTGGTCACCAACATTGAACAGCGGAGCGTCAGATGGAATGGAGGAGTACTGCGAATAAGAGGAATGGCTGGATGCATGCAACTTCCCAAATTCAACAGGACAACTACAACATACAGTTACAGTATCCATCTTCATTTCTACTTATCTTTTAAGTAATGTTATTGCTGTGAACTTCTATGAGTGTGACTCTGTGCATTTGTTTGCTCTCTGCTTCAATTCATCCCTCCAGCCATTGTATACGTTTGTCTTTGCTATTTTTTAAACTAATTTAATGTAAGTGGTTCTTCTCTCTGAGGGCAGATAGGCAAGTGAAATTGCGTAATTACTGCAGCCCTGTACTGTCACATTGTTTTTTCATAGTTAGTACATTGTAGAAAGTACTACCTACTTTTCAGTAACCGATCCATTTAGCAAACAACTTCATGCACGCAGAAGTGCATGCACTTCCTTTATGTCCCTTAAAAGATTTATGGATACCTTCGTATCCAAAAATGTGTTTATCTTCATTTGTTGTTTGTCCATGCTGTGTTTTTTTCCTCTCTCCACACAACTTTCCCCACAAACCCCATTCCCATCCAATTTTCAAACCCTTACCCTCTTCCCCCGGGCTGTGTGGTTTTCATTGAGGTGTGACTAAATGACAACAATAATTCCACACACTGGCTGGGGAGGCTAAGGTGCAAGCAACCTCCTCAAATCAATTTTAAGGCAGCTAGATGAATCCTAGGATATTGTAATTCTGCTTAAAAAAACAACAATGAGTATTTTAAAATAAATTCTGAATTTCATGCCCACCATTAATTGGATCCATCATCAACATCATCTACATGTCAAGAAGACTTGTTACGCTGCTGTGTCACTGTTCTTGTTGTAGCCATAATCATCCATGCAATTTCTTTTTCCCCATACTTATCTTCAGCATTGCTTAGGCTACAAATTTACTGTTCCTTCTAATACTCCTCTCAGGCCACTCAATGTCTAATTTTTTTACCTTGTTTTTCATATGCTGCTACTGCTAGTGTGGTACCATTCCTACTAACACCACAACAACGGAGTTTCGGTCCAGGATGGATTTCATGGGCAACCGTAATCGCCATTTGCCATGCAGCCAGCACTGTGCCTAGCTCTATTCTCAAACATGAATCACAGGTAAGATAAGCATTTTGGAGAGGTAGAATATTGGGCTAGGATTCGGAGTAGAGACTGACAGTAGTACTAGTAAAGTACTAGTAGGCCAATTGAATTCACTAACTCTGTTAGTGGCACTTTTGAAATTTTTTGGACGTTTTACATAATTCATGCTGGTACGTTTGAGGAAACCAAACGGCAGTAACCCACTCCCACCACCCCACAAAATAATATGAACACGTACACTATGTTGAAGTATGTAAAATAAATATTTATATATCACCGTAACAAAAATAAACTAGTCCTAAAGACCCAAACCACCCCCTCCCTAACCCAAACAATTGTTCATTACAAATGTCCTGAGAAAAGTCCCAAAGAATCCCCAACTCCCGATTCCCACCCCCCAACAGTCTTTAAAAAAGGGGCAAGGTACACAGTCACGTCGGGCAGTGTGTGGACAGGCGGTCCTGCCGTTCTTTACGGAGGAACCGGAGCTGTTGCTGCGGCTTCTCCAGCTTGCGCTCTAGGTAGTCCACTCGGAGACGTAGGCGGTGCAGGCATTCCATCTAGGCTCTGGGCGGGGCAGATGCTGGTGTTGTTGCAGCTGAGCCGTGGCGGCGGGAGGCTGTACGACCACAGCGCCGTGCTGGAGGCTGCTGGCTGGTAGAACCGGGGGCACTGGAGGAGGATCAGCAGTTGCCACCTCCTCCTCCTGTTCCCGAGCCCACAGCCAGCGATATTCCAGAAAAAATGGCCTCCAGCTTCCTGGCCCTGGCCCGGACAGCCATCTCCTGACGGGTGAGCTTTTTTGGAGCATCTATATGAAGAAAGAAAGAAAAATACTGTAACCAATACTCTTTAACTATAACACAAAATAATTCAACAGAAAGTTGTCTGACAGTAACACTAGCAATTTGCACGCACAGTATACCATTTTGGCATGTATCTTTCTGCCGTCTTTGTAGGCCTGTAACATTAGTGGGCGTTTCAGGAATTCTACTAGCAGGCAGCACTATGGACTCAATACATAGTCAGAGAGTCAGAGAGTACACCAGTATTCTTCTTTTTTTCTCTAGTTTTGCGAAAGAAATTACTTGTACGTGAACTTGTGGTAGCCGGCATAATGCAAGTTCAGTCAGCTTGCACCCAAGAAAAACAGACACAAGCCATGATGACGCAGACTCGCATTACTTTAAGAAGTATATGCAGGTGGGGTTAGGGAGGCTCTTACTTTTCTATGGGGATGGCACTCGGTTCTCGGTTACATTAAGGGCTACTGCTCAATGTAATTTATATTTCGCACTGCCCCCCCGGGCCTTCATTCCTACAAAAGGAAAATGAAGAATATTCATTTCTGATTATGTATCCAGCTGATCACATGATCTTTTTGCCGATATGATGGATGACTTTAGGTGCTTCATTGTGATAGATTGAGTGAACAACAGCGATAGTCCACCCATGATTGACACAGCAGAAAGAAAATTATGAACATAGGGAGTGAGTTTGGTAACCATAATTGCCGGAGGAAGGGACTTGACTTGATATAATTGTCAACTATACAATACATACACAATATATGCTGTGCTTGCAAAGTAAACTACTGTACTCAAATACAATTGGTAACCAGCTAGACAAGGCGCTTTGCTCAAGTTTGAGGGAAAGTTACTCAAAATTATCTCCCATGGTGCTACTAAGGATGGAGAGTATGGTTACCAAACATACTCACTCAGAACCACTCAAGTGGAACTGTTACACAAGCTAAAATAGTTCTCCCTGAGCACTCAAAACCAAATTATTAAACACATTTTCATTCAAAAACATCAAATTCTTCAAATGCAGGAAGACAAATGTATTCCAGTCCTTATATTGATCCAGTCAGTACAGTCCTTGTATTCCAGTTAGATTTTATTCATCCACTGTTCAGGGCTGCAGCCCAAACAAATAATGTATAAATGCTATGCTCATTACATGAGGGTAACCAAAATTAAGTTGATACAACATAGATCTTCCATAAACAATTTAATACTAGTGGAATCCCGTGCAAGAAAAAAACAGACAAAGGATAGGACCAAATCCAATAATCACCCAAATGTGTGAAAATACTAATAAATAGAAAAAGCCTCCCCCACTTTTATCACAAGAGTACTTACTAGAGCTAAATAGTAAATTGAATTGAAATATTAGAAAAAATAGTCACCTGTCCTACACAATCGTAACAGAATTGTTCTGTTACTCCGCAAAAGGTCCTCACAATCAGTATCCTGTAATATCAATACACCAATATTACTAAGAGAATATGTCTCCCCCTCAGAACCACTCACAATGTACTCGCTCCGTTAGAGTAAAGATAAATAACTATTTCAGCTTTTGTAACAGTTCCACGTGAGTATGTTTGGTAACCATACTCTTCACCCTTAGTAGCACCGTGGGAGAAAATTTTGAGTAACTTTCCCTCAAACTTGAGCTGAGCGCCCTGTCTAACTGGTTACCAATTGTATTTGCGTTCAATAACAGGAAAGGGCAGCCACAGGGAACAATGAACAGGGATCAAGAAGCAAGAGATCTATTTAGTAACCTTACGGCAGGAAGTTCAATTAGTGCAGCGACAGGCACTGACAGAAATGCTAAGAAACAGGGTCTTAAGGAGAAATTTAAGAAACTAGAATCTCTAAAGCGAATTGAACTAAACAAGTGGTGGGATGCAGTGACACTTAAACAATATCTCATCTTAAATAGAATACCGAGTGGCCTGCGGTCACAGATTATGCCCACATATGAAGACCTTGAACCCGACCTTTTAGACACTTGGGAAAAAGAACTGATTAATAGTTCGAGGAATTTAATGAATATTCTTATTGAGAACGCAGAGAGGAAAATTACCAAGCTTTTAGTGGAGATACAGAAGAAGATGAGATTAAGGAGTTGAGTTTCCCGGAGGCTAGAATCTTAGATGAATATCTGAGTAACTTACAAGCAGATATAAAGCGCAGGAAGGCCAGGAAGTTGAGGCGTGATGAAAATGATTATAAATCAGGGAGAGTTTTTACTTTTGCTAAGCACTTTCACCACCTGGTGAGAATGAACCGGGGTTCAAGGATCAAGGTGGGTGCCCCCTCAACCAGTGATGCGGATGCATCTTCAAGTAATCTTGCGAGCAGTGAGGGTGAGGATGTGGAAGGTATTCAGGTTACAGCTAACATCGAGAATAATTTTTTAGAGGAGGTACGGAGACTGAGAATTGGGAATCGAGATACTAGTACCAGGAACCGAGAAGAAGGTATCAAAAGACAAGGAGAGGGACAAGAGGAAAGGGTGCAGCAAGGAGGAACAGTGGGGATGAAGACCAGATCATGGAAAAATTAACTGATATTGATGATATACCGGGGAATGAGATTGAAATTATCAACCTGTCATCACAAGACTTGTCTCAAAATATGATTTCTTTGCTTAAAAAGGGGCAGGGTTTTTGCCCTACTATGCAACCAGATTGGTTTATGACAAAAATTGATGTTTACAAATTTGTGAGAGGTATTTTTGGAATGTACCAGAGAAAAGAAAATATAAGGGTACAATAAAGGAAGCAAGTGAGCTGACTATTGAAGGAATTAATGCTAGTAGGATTCTTATGTCATTAACTGAAAACGAGGATTATCCAGTAACAGTATCTAGACTCTTGGAAGATCTTGAGGTGAATAGATATGAAAGTGAAAGCAGTGGTCTTAAATTAAAATCTAGGTGGACAACACAATTGATGACAGGGAACACTATTGGTGCCTTTTACAGGTCTGTTAATTATGATCTTGACAAACAGATTGACAAGAATAGGAGTAAAAGACCCTTTAGGAAAAAGGACAACTTAACTAAGAGAGAAAGACAGTCTTTGAAGGAACTAGAAGCCAATAAAAATGTAACGATACGCATGGCTGACAAAGGGGAAACATTGTTGTGATGGACATATCCAAATACAATGATGAAATTATGTCACAACTTAATAATATTGAGTATTATGAATCTTTGACGAGTAACCACCTTGTTGAACTTACAAATAAAATCAATAGGCAACTCAAAATATGGTATGATCAAACACTGCTGGATCTCAATGAATACAATTACTTACTGGTATCCTGTCCTAGAGCACCATGCATGTACACCTTACCTAAGGTACACAAAAATGGAGAGAAACCTCCAGGGAGACCCATGATATCGGGAATTAGAGATCCGACTGAGAGATTATCCCAGTACATAGATACTTTCTTGCGACCTTATGTGCAGAACCTTCCCTCTTATATACAAGATTCAAAATATGTACTGAATATTATGCATTATTTAATTTGGGAACCAGGTATGTACCTGGTTACCCTAGATGTTGTTTCTTTGTACTCAAACATTCAACACCATCTGGGGATTAAGGCTATGGAGACATTTCTCAACAAGAGACCTGCAGAATTGTATGACCACACTATGATGATCTTACAAATGACTGAGCTGGTATTGAAAAACAATGTGTTCTTGTTTAATAACAAGTGGTACAAACAGTGCCTCGGTACAGCGATGGGTTCCAGATTCGCTCCGTCTTTTGCCAACCTCTTCATGGGGTGGTTTGAGGCGGAGTGGATCTGGGGCCGTCGTGGGCACAGATGGATTGAATATATCCACAACTGGGGTCGTTATATAAACGATTGTTTGTTGATATGGACTGGTCCTGTGTAAAAAACGTAAAGAGTTTTTTACTTATTTGATGACAATGAAGTGAATTTGAGGTTTACTACACATTTTGACCAAGAACGTGTAGCATTTTTGGATGTTGAACTGTTTGTTTATGGCGATAAACTGTGTAGTAGGGGGAAACAGCTGTTACAACGCATCTTTTACAACGCATACCGTTACAACGCACACCATTACAACGCAGGATCCTTTACAACGCATGATTTTACAACGCATGATTTTACATAGCAGATGCTATTACAACGCATGCCTTTACAACGTAAGTATAGGTAAGTTTTTCTTTTTATTTAACCTTTTTTTAAATTAATTTGTTATTTTTTTATATATATATATATATATATATATATATATATATATATATATATATATATATATATATATATATATATATATATATATATATATATATATATATTTAGGTTTCAGGGTTTGGTTTGTGTTTTGTGGTACAGGGGTATTTTTAGGTTTCAGGGCTGGGTTTTGGTTTTGGGGTACAGGGGTATTTTTAGGTTTTAGGGCTGGGTTTGGGTTTTGGGGTACAGGGGTATTTTTAGGTTTTAGGGCAGGGTTTGGGTTTTGGGGTACAGGGGTATTTTTAGGTTTCAGGGCTGGGTTTGGGTTTTGGGGTACAGGGGTATTTTTAGGTTTCAGGGCTGGTTTGGGGTTTTGCGGTACAGGGGTATTTTTAGGTTTCAGGGCTGGTTTTGGGTTTTGGGGTACAGGGGTTTTTTTATGTTTCAGGGCTGGGTTTGGGTTTTGGGGAACAGGGGTATTTTTATGTTTCAGGGCTGGGTTTGGGTTTTGGGGAACAGGGGTATTTTTAGGTTTCAGGGCTGGGTTTGGGTTTTGGGGTACAGAGGTATTTTTAGGTTTTAGGGCTGGGTTCGGGTTTTGGGGTACAGAGGTATTTTTAGGTTTCAGGGCTGGTTTGGGGTTTTGCGGTACAGGGGTATTTTTAGGTTTCAGGGCTGGTTTTGGGTTTTGGGATACAGGGGTATTTTTATGTTTCAGGGCTGGGTTTGGGTTTGGGGGAACAGGGGTATTTTTATGTTTCAGGGCTGGGTTTGGGTTTTGGGGAACAGGGGTATTTTTAGGTTTCAGGGCTGGGTTTGGGTTTTGGGGTACAGGGGTATTTTTAGGTTTTAGGGCTGGGTTTGGGTTTTGGGGTACAGGGGTATTTTTAGGTTTCAGGGCTGGTTTGGGGTTTTGGGGTACAGGGGTATTTTTAGGTTTCAGGGCTGGGTTTGGGTTTTGGGGTACAGGGGTATTTTTAGGTTTTAGGGCTGGGTTTGGGTTTTGGGGTACAGGGGTATTTTTAGGTTTCAGGGCTGGGTTTGGGTTTTGGGGTACAGGGGTATTTTTAGGTTTCAGGGCTGGGTTTGGGTTTTTGGGTACAGGGGTATATTTAGGTTTCAGGGCTGGGTTTGGGTTTTGGGGTACAGGGGTATTTTTAGGTTTCAGGGCTGGGTTTTGGGGTACAGGGGTATTTTTAGGGTTTTCTAATCTTCTCTATGGTTCATAATCTTGCCACCTCTGATCGCTCCACCCCTAGCCTGGTTCCCTCACAATCCCTCTGCTCTTCTCTTAATGACTTCTTTATCGACAAGATCGTGAAGATCAAAGCCAACATTCCCACAGTACCTCAACCTCGTCCTACTTGTCCCTCCACCTGTCCCTCTTTCTCCTTCGCTCTTTTCCCTCCTATTTCTACTGATTCATTCTTAAAACTTCTGGTCAAAATCAAGTCTGGCTCTCCCGTGGATTACGCGCCAGCACGCATTCTCAAAACTCTTTTCACCAACTGTCCTGCCCCCCCTCTTGCTCTCCTCAACTCCTCTTTGGCCCTTGGTTCAGTTCCCTCTTCCTTCAAATCCGCAGTAGTCCTCCCCATTCTAAAAAAAACCGGTCTAGACCCTTCTCTTCCTTCTAATTTCCGACCCATTTCTCTTCTTCCCTACCTCGGCAAGATCCTTGAAGCCCATGTCACTTCCTGCCTCTCCACTTATATAGAGGAGAATGGCCTTCTTGCATCCCATCAAGCAGGATTTCGCCCGGGCCACTCCACGGAGATGGTGGTCCTCGCAGTCTTGGACGAGCTCAAGAGGAAAGCCGACTCTAATCTCCCCCAAGCTTTGGTCCTCCTCGATCTGTCCGCTGCGTTTGACACGGTCGATCATTCCATCCTTCTCGACCGTGTCAGCGCAGCGGGCATTCGGGGTGCGGCCTTTTCCTGGCTGGCGTCCTTCCTTCGGGACAGGTCCCAGGCAGTTCATCTCCCCGGCTTTTCTGCTCCTCCCCGCTCAGTCACTTGTGGCGTTCCCCAAGGCTCTTCTCTTTCCCCTCTTCTCTTCAATCTCTATATTCATCCTCTCATCACCTCTCTTCTTGAGCTGGGGGTCTCTGTGTACAATTACGCAGATGACCTCCAGCTCGTCTTTGATCTTTCTTCTACTCCTGATTCCCTTTCCAAGTTCTGTTCTACTTTAATTTTCATTTCTGACTGGATGAGCGCCAACCATCTGAAGCTCAATCCAGATAAGACGGAACTTGTTCTCACTGGTGGTCCTTCCAACCCTTGGTCCCCGGCACACTGGCCCCTTTCTTTTGGCCCCCCCCCGGTGCCTGCTTCCTCTGTCCGCACTCTTGGGATTAAGGTCAGTCATGACCTATCAATGCATAGTCAGATCAGCTCCGTGGTGTCCTCTTGTTTCTTTTCTCTCCGTTTAATTCGGAAAATTTCTCGCTTTTTTTCTACCGATGCACTTAAATCCATAGTCATGGCCCTTGTCATCTCCCGCCTTGACTATGGGAACAGCCTGTACGTGGGCATCCCTGCTTACGAATCCCGCCGTCTACAGGCCATCCAAAATCAAGCTGCTCGTCTTATCCTTTCTTTCCCTAAATCCTCACACATCACCCCGGTTCTCAAATCACTTCACTGGCTCCCTGTTCGCTTTAGATCCTTTTTCAAACTGGCTTGTCTAGCTTTTCGGGCTCATTCCCGCTCTGCGCCCCTGTTCATCACCTGTCTTGTTTCTTCTCATGTCCCGGCCCGCACTCTTCGCTCCTCTTCTCTTTCTCTTCTTCATATCCCTCGCTTCCGTAAATCCAGAACAGGGGGCACTCGATTCTCTGTCCTGGCCCCCCAGTTCTGGAACAGCCTTCCCCTTTCCATCCGCTCCATTCCCATCTACACTCACTTCCGCAAAGCTCTTAAAACCTTTCTCTTCTCTCAGGCATTCCCCTCTTAAGTCTCCTTGGGTCCCCTCTGTTGAGTTCTGATCAGGTCCCCAGCGCCAGGAAGCCGCTCGGCCATCGTGCGCTTTATTAAATATTTTATTCATTCATTCATTAATTTTAAATACCTAATCTATTTTATAAAATATATACATATATATATATATATGTACAAAATAATTATTTTAAAATAATATAATTAATAAAATTAATTTATTTTTAATTAATTACATTTTTTAATAAAATAATATACTTACCTATACTTACGTTGTAATGGCATGCATTGTAATAGCATCTGCTATGTAATGTCATGCGTTGTAAAGGCATGCGTTGTAAAGGATCCTGCGTAGTAAAAAATGCGTTATAACGGTTTGATTTGTAAAAGTTTGCGTTGTAACGTCATACATCCGTAGTAAGATGTACAGGAAGGAAACGAGTTTTAATGCTTTACTACACACCAAGAGCTGTCACCCAAAGAATCAGATCAATGCGATACCTTTTGGTAAAATGGTGAGAGCAAGACGGAACTGCTCGAATGATAATGAATTTGTTTGGAATGTGGAGGATATATCAAGGAGATTTCAAGCTAGGGGTATGACCGGATGGTCATAAGTAAAGCTAGGAAGAGAGTGCTTGGTTTAAAATGGGCACAGACACAGGCACCCAAGGAGACTGATTCTAAGAGTAAAGAAGGGAATACAATCAGATTTATCACGCACTATAGTACCGAGAGCCATAAAGTACACTCTATTTTGAATAAGCACTGTCACTTGTTGACAGCAGACAAGGATATATTGCCCTATATTGGTGTACAACCTGGTTTGACATTTAGTAAAGGAAGAACACTGGCTAATACTGTCAGCCCTAGTTACCCATACAAGGGGGAGAGTGCTTGGTTGAGTAACAGATTGAAAGGCTTTTACAAATGTGGCCGATGTAGCTCTTGTAGGTGGGCTGACAACAGAGTCAGGACATTTGCTTATAATAATACGGTAAATATGAGATCGATGTTTTTATCAACTGTGACACCACATATGTGGTATATGTGATTGCATGCTCCTGCGGCCAGATATATGTTAGCAGTACAATCAGGAGATTGCGGGATACAATGATGGAGCATTTTAGAGCATGGAAGAATGGGGATACTAGATACCCTATCGCAGCACATGCTGTTCAGAACCATGATGACCAAAAAGGGCACACATTTCGATTTCATGGTATAGACCATATTAACCAGGACCCGAGAGGGGGTAACAGACAATTGAAACTTAGACGGAGAGAGGGTATTTGGCTAATAAATTGAAAGTGGTGGAATGTGGTATGAACATTGATAACGAATTTCAGAACTTTCTACGACAAGAATGATAGGGATAATGTATTTATCTTGAGCGTACATGGCTAGCCTTAATAATGACATTACTATGGGTGTCTGTTATTATAAGGTGACCATTCAGTCATATCGTATTGAGTAACATTTGGTGTGGGATGTGATACTGACCATGATAACCCCTGTGTATATATTTTTACCAAGTGAGGTGCAAATAGAGTATATGATGCCTCCATTTTTCATTGAAAATTGTGAACATTGGATGTTAAGTTCACTATTGTTTGCACTGTGATTTGATTGCTATGTTGTGTATCAATGATATTTTCTTACTGACCTCTATGATGTACTTTTCTTCTTACTTTCTCACCTCACTATTTGTTGACTATATTGGGATCTTTAATAGTGGACACATTGTGATGATAAGAAAAGGCAACTCCATGTTAGTAAAATTGACAATCTGTTACTAGTATATAAGCACCATACAAGTATATAACTGTATGCGTACCATATTGGTATCAATTAGGAAGGGATTCGGGGTACGTACCATTGCCCGTTGTGCATATATAATGTTATCCGTGAGATCGGTAAATACGAGTATTGTAGATTTTATCGTTTTTTTTAAATAAGTTAATACTGATCTTACATTATATTGATTTCTTCTACTTTTTATTGTTTATGGGAATCGTGCGGGTATTGCTCGCGGACACAATCCAATATGGCGCTCATGTATTGTCAGTATTATTTAGATACCAATATGGTGCTGAGTTTTGTTATTTTGTTTTTTTTTTACGTATTTTGCTTCAGCTTTTGGTATATTTAGCTTTGAGACCAAATAGGGATAGATGAAATATTAACTCAGATCGTAAATTTAGATAACTGCTCATTACTTCAGGAAAACTTGATTTGAACACACTCCAAGGTGGCGCTCATGTATTTTGTCAGTATATATAGGAATACCAAGATGGAGCTGACGTAGGACGCCGGCTACTGATGACGAATAGTGTGTATCAGTGCACATGATTGTGATATGGGTACGTTCGTTTGGATTGCTGGGCATCGTCTGCTCATAATAATAATTGCTTTGTTACTTGTTTGAATTAAGGTTACTCGTATTAGGAGCGATGTCACGCTTTAAATTAAAGGCACATGATGGAATACGGAAGCCTACATGTGCGTGGTGAACTTTAGTTTTAATAATTATGGCAGTCAAGTTTTTTGATTGTAAGCATACAATAGAATACGTAGGCTTTTATGTGCGCAGTGAAGTCTAGTCATAGTAATTGTGGCTGCCACTCTTTTACTTGTAAGCACATGATAGAATATAGATGCCGTACAAGTGTGCAGTGGAGTCTTAGACATGGTGATTGTGGCAGTCTTTGTCTTGTGATTAGGATTCTATAGTAGAGTGATTCTTTCAGTATATGGAGGAAGTGATTGTGTCTGCCTCCTTTTGTTTTTGCCTATATGAGTCGGTTTTACTTAATGGGAGCATTTGACAGTGTGTTTTTGTATAAAATAGTAGCATTTAAATGAATATAAGAATGGGTTTTTATTTATTCTTTAGTAAATAGTTATCGGGAAGATTTGGAACCAACGCTGGAAATCAGAAGATTACTGTAATTTGATTTGAAACAATGGGGTGAGTAATTATGACTATGCATTGTCATAGTTGAAAGTTTTTTACTCCGTTAGTGTCAATAGTGCATACATTATATATTTCTTTTGGGTATATCTTGATATTATGGGAAGAAATGATGAATTGAGGACTTTACCATAATTGTAGATTATGAATTTACGGCGTGGGACAACGGTATATAATTTGCGCATTAGTTTTTTATCTTTACTCTAACGGACCGAGTACATTGTGAGTGGTTCTGATGGTGAGACATATTCTCTCAGTAATATCGGTGTATTGATAATACAGGATGCTGATTGTGAGGACCTTTTGTGGAGGAACAGAGAAATGTGTTACGATTGTGTAGGACAGGTCACTATTTGTTCTAATATTTCAATTCAATTTACTATTTAGCTCTAGTAAGTACTCTTGTGATAAGAGTGGCGGAGGCTTTTTCTATTTATTAGTATTTTCACACATTTGGGTGATTATTGGATTAGGCCCTATCTTTTGTCTGTTCTTTTCTTGCACGGGATTCCACTAGTATTAAATTGTTTATGGAAGAGCTGTGTTGTATCAACTTAATTTTGGTTACCCTCATGTAATGAGCATAGCATTTATACATTATTTGTTTGGGTTGCAGCCCTGAACAGTGGATGAATAAAATCTAACTGGAATACAAGGACTGTACTGACTGGATCAATATAAGGACTGGAATACATTTGTCTTCCTGCAGTTGAAGAATTTGATGTTTTTGAATGGAAATGTGTTCAATAATTTGGTTTTGAGAGCTCAGGGAGAACTATTTAAACTACTGTATTGTTACTTTAGGCAAGGGAGAAATTCTGAACAATCACAACTTCTAGTATTTGGATTTCCTCTGCTTTGCTATTCTGGCACGGACATGCTGTTCAAACAAAGTAACACTCTTCATGCACTGAGCGTATGCTCTACATACACCTCTGCTATCTATGAAAAAGAAGATATATTGTGGCTTCCAAAGAAAACGTCTATCATTCTTCTTAATGTCTACACTGTACCAACTTTACTTTTTCTCAACAACCAAATAACACCCTTTTCATTTTATTTGGTAAACCACCGTCTTGACTTGCATTTGAGTTTCACCCAAATGATATATTGCAATGCACACCACACATGGATTTTCTGATTCACCCACACGGGCATTCATCTTTTCTTTCTCCTCCAACCATCCTTGCTTCAAGCAGCCATACATCTGATTCCTTCCTATCAGCCACCTCTGCCTGCATTCAAAAACACGTATCATTCTTTACAGTCATTAATGTTACGACTCGCTCATCCTTCCATTCACCCTAAGTTCTTTCCCTTTTCGTTCATCACATCCCTCAAGTTCATCTGATATGACTTGGTTTCACGATAAAAGTTTCCCAGCTGAGTTGAAGTCAAATAAGGGGGCCATTGCTTACTCGAGAACTACCGCTGCTAATGCTATTGCTAAGTAAAGGGGGACTGTCTTCTCCATGATTGGCAAAAATGTAGTTCTAAATTAGTAACTGTTCTTAACAGTACAGTGTACTTGTAGTAGTGTACTGTCTACTGTACAGTACATCATACACTCCTTTGTGTGCCTACTCTAACATTTCAATAAGTAATATTTATATGCTCAGCCTTAACATGCAACACTTTTTGGCACAACTGATGAATGCTTGCTTTTTAACGTGCAACATTTTTCTAATTACAGACAGAACCAACTACTCCTCATCACCACCTGGAGGACTTGAAGTTCCAACAAGGTGAGCGCTCCCGAGTCCCGCACAGTTACTTCTGACTGAGGTATGTGGAAAGTCGAACTGCACCTATCATCAACAATGTCCTATTTATCTTGTCCATACTTCTGTATGTGCAGAATAGTCCCTGAAACCCTAGTGGTATGGTGTGTGCTATTATCAAATCAAAAAGTCAACTACTAGCTTATTCTTGGTTGACATTGACATTTGTTGTTGGAAATTGTCAAAGCACTAACATTAAGAAGACTGGAATACACAGCAAGAGCAACCCAGAGGATTGCACTCAGTGCCTCTAGAGCTATTGCTGGATCAGAGTTTTGTTTAACACAGTTTGCCGACTGGGCAAGCTTAGCTACCTACACAGACCGACTCATAATATTAGTAAATAGTAGTAGCACAGAGAGTGATGGTAGAGAGGCAGGATAAGAATGTAGAAACAGTCTACAAGAAGATCAAAGACTATTTTGTAAAAAATAGAATTAGGAAACAGTTTGGAATGAATAGGAGCTGTAAAAGTTAGGGAAGTATAATTATATTAACAACAGAACAACTTACTGGGGCCAGCAGAAGAGCCTGCAGAGGACTGTTCCTTCCCACTTTCTTCCGCCGGAGTCTGGGGTGTAGTCTTCTTGCCCCTGGGAGGTACTGAATGTGAACATGAAATAAACACAAACATGGATCATTGTTTTTTTTTAATATTTGATTTCTTTGACCACAATCTAAAATTATCTCGGGGAAACAAATTAGCAACAATTGCAGTACATGTATTGACCTATCTGATCTGCTCAACTAGGAGGATACTAGTACAGTATTGCTGGATTCGCAGACTGTCGACTTGGAAAGTTATGTAAATCACTAACTAAACCAACAACAAAAAGATTCCACCACGACTGCCAGCACTCAGCAGCACGCGACGTGAAAGACACAGTCCGTCATCACAATTGCAGACCACTAAAAAATGTCCTACTACTAATACCAAGTCATAATATACTCAACCTATCAATCCACACTATCTCTTCCCCTTAGTGGCAGCAGGAGTGCAAAGGAAGGACTAGACTTGAGTCTCTAGTCTCGCTAGCATTACGCAGTTCTCTAAAGTACTACACTCATACATATTCAGGCCAAATGAGCACAAAGTTGCAAACAAGTAAGCATAGTACCAACGCCAATGAGGAGGCAAGCACCTGCAATCACAGAAGCAATTTAAACATTATTTTACCTGAAATGTAATCGAATCAACAGCATTCTTGCTCTTCGGGAAAAACATATATTAGCAATATAACACAGAGCAGAAGAAAACAAAGTATTTATTAAATAGCTACTCACTAAGGCCAGGGATCTACACGCCTAGCAGGTGGACGAGGTCCTGCTCCCGGTCAAGGACGTCTGCCCACCGGTGCATCGTTTGGTCATAGGTGCGCCGGACCCCCGACTCCCTACGCATGGCCCGGCACACCTTATCCCACAGCTGGCGACGCTCCCGGAGGCCATACCCTTGACCAGGCCTGCCCCCTGCTGCCACGGTCTTCAGGAGGTGGTGCTGAACATAAAATATAAGTGCGGCCACCTCCACTGCTCTGAAAATCTCCCTGGCCACTACAGCCTCCCCCCTCAATCGCCCGCAAGGGAGCCGGCTACGGGGTGCGGGACCCTTCCCCTTGCTCTTCCAGGTTCCCTTTTCCATGATCCTGGACAGGAAAGCTAAATAAAAAATAGGGAAAGAATAGGGAAAAAGTAAATAAAAGAAAAGAATTAAAAAAGTAGTTTAAAGTAACCAAAAGTAGAAAAAAACACAAAATATAGATGTAGAAAAAGAGAGGGATAGATAAAAGTAAAAAAGATCCAAAAAAAGTTCAAAGAAACAAAGGATTGCAAAGATTAGGGTAGGATTGAAAAAGCATGCCCAGAACCCTAGCAATGACTGAAAAACAAGATGGCCGCGCCCATCAAGGACCGCGTGGGTACATTTGTGCGATATTTCCCCCGCGAGCATGCAAAAACGGACGCGACCAGGTACTCGCGCCCCGTGCACAACGCGAGCATGCAACTAGCACCCGGAAATGGATATACGCAACGCGAACAAGATGGCCACACCCATGTACGACCGCATGGGTAATTTTGGTGCGCTGCAAGAGGCCTGCGAACACGCAAAGCACCGCGCGAACACGCAAAAAAAACACAAATTCAAACAAATTCGCGGATTATGCGGACCGCAAATCCGCTTTCGCACAAATTCAATGTACCGCGAATTCACACATTTTGCCCATACTTACCTGACAGTGATGTCAGCGAGGGGTTGAGGTGAGACCTCTTGAGCACATGTGGCAAGTGGCTCCTAGGTGACTCCATCTTGAGATTACTCAGAAGGATGTGTAGGGAGTTCGGGACAGGGGTGGAGAGATGGTATGGAAAATGAGGAGAGGCCAGAGGTGCATTCCTGCGGGAACCTCCTGCTCCCACTCAAAAGGTCCTGCTCAAGGGGGATTTGCTTTTCTGGTGGACACTGGGACTAGAGGCTTACCCCATGCACAATTGGAAGGAAGAATCCCAAGACTACCATCTTGACTAAGGACTCTGTCTCTGATTGACCCAGGACTAATAAGGCACTCCGCTAGGATCGGGGACACTGGTCCCCCTTATGCCCACTGAGGACCAGTTGGGGGAAAGACTGAAAATCTGCCCCATGAAGGAGAGAAGCCCAGACAGAAAGTAAAGCAAAAGGTACCCAGTAAAACCATATCCCTGCAAAGTTCATCAACTTTGAGGCTAGAAGGCCTGAGGAAAGGGCTTCCTGGGGCTAGGACTCACCACCAGAGCAAACAAAGACCGAAATCACCCCAACAAGGCCTCAGTCATGACAGTTTGAAGTTAGACAACCTTTAACCTTTTGCAGAGTAGGTGACAAAGCATATGGGGCTCCGCTGCCATACCTTGACTGCCTCAGGGTTGGACCAGGGCAGCAGGCTGCCCCCAAGAGCAGGAAAAAATGTGGGGAAGCGTTGTTGTGCTATGACCATCTGAAGCGGGACCCCATACTTGTGTCCCATGAAGCAGACATACAAGAGGCAGGGTCATCACTTAAAATGTTGCAAAAATGCAGGGGGAGCAGCAGGAGCAGAGCAGGATCCCCCAAAAGAAGTCCGGAGTCCCCAACCTAAGTTGGGTAGGACTAAATTGATAACTCCCCATAATTTTCTTGGATTATGAAACATTCCCTAGCCTTGAGCTGTTGCTCTGCAGCCCGGAATATTGTGCCCTCTAGGGAGAAAGACTCTGGCTACAGTGCGGTTACCAGAAAGAAGTCAACATATGTTTTCATGTTAGACAACATCTTCTAGGGGTGAAAGGCTGTAATTACATGTGCAGTGATTGCAAAGGTGATGTCCTTTAGGGGCTGTGGTTAAAGAGAAGTACTTCATAGTGCAAGGTATTAAGAGTGTATGCTGCAAACACTCCCTAGGAATGAAAGTCTATAACTGAGAATGCAGTAATTATTAATGTTTAACAACAAGGGGTGGTGATGGACAGAGTTTCTGAATTAAGCAGAATACTCTCACCCAGTCAAGAGATCAGGGCTAGATCCAACACCGTTTTTTAGCTCACTGCACCATCCCACCTCAGAACCTGGCTATATGCAAATTAGTCTGTTCCTGTCCCAGTGCATGATGGGAACAGGGCAAACCAAACTACCAAGCCAATTCTTACACTGGGAAGTAAACAAGCTTCCGGGGACCGGTTTCTGGCATTTCAGCCGTCGTCGGCCACTCTGTTCATCACCACCCCCTTTTCTGAATCATTTTTGGCCACTATAGGTGTGGCAGGGTATACTCAGACATGAGTCCCTTTCTCACTGCACCATCAGGATTCAAGCAAGCCGGGCCGACGATGGCTGAAATGCCAGAAACCGGTCCCCGGTAGCTTGTCTCCTTTCTGGTGAAGAATTGGCTTGGTAGTTTAGTCTGCCCTGTTCCCATGATGCACTGGGCAAGGGACAGACTGATTTGCATATAGCCAGGTTCTGAGCTGGGATGGTGCAGTGAGATAAATAACGGTGATGGATCAAGCCCTGATCTTTGGACTGGTTAAGAGTGGTCTGCTTAATTCAGACACTCTGTTCATCACCACCCCCTTTTCTGAATCATTTTTGGCCACTATAGGTGTGGCAGGGTATACTCAGACATGAGTCCCTTTCTCACTGCACCATCAGGATTCAAGCAAGCCGGGCCGACGATGGCTGAAATGCCAGAAACCGGTCCCCGGTAGCTTGTCTCCTTTCTGGTGAAGAATTGGCTTGGTAGTTTAGTCTGCCCTGTTCCCATGATGCACTGGGCCAGGGACAGACTGATTTGCATATAGCCAGGTTCTGAGCTGGGATGGTGCAGTGAGATAAATAATGGTGATGGATCAAGCCCTGATCTTTGGACTGGGTAAGAGTGGTCTGCTTAATTCAGACACTCTGTTCATCACCACCCCCTTTTCTGAATCATTTTTGGCCACTATAGGTGTGGCAGGGTATACTCAGACATGAGTCCCTTTCTCACTGCACCATCAGGATTCAAGCAAGCCGGGCCGACGACGGCTGAAATGTCAGAAACCGGTCCCCGGTCGCTTGTCTCCTTTCTGGTGAAGAATTGGCTTGGTAGTTTAGTCTGCCCTGTTCCCATGATGCACTGGGCCAGGGACAGACTGATTTGCATATAGCCAGGTTCTGAGCTGGGATGGTGCAGTGAGATAAATAACTGTGATGGATCAAGCCCTGATCTTTGGACTGGGTAAGAGTGGTCTGCTTAATTCAGACACTCTGTTCATCACCACCCCCTTTTCTGAATCGTAATTATTAATGTGGCACCCTTAAGAATAATGTCTAATTTGTAATTTTCATGTTAGAATAATTTTTTATAGCACAAATGATTCAGACATGCCTTTACATTTGACTTGCACCTGTTTTAGAGAAATGAGGCTTATAGCCACTTGTGATCAACGGTTCGTGCTTTATTGCCAATATTAAGTGGTCTCACCCTAGGTTATGCTCAAGTATTGCAGCTGCACAAAAGTGAATGTTTTTGACACGTAAATCGTTGGTCTAAATATCCTTTTGAGAGGGATAAGAGTTATTATGCTATGTCATCCAGAAGTATTGCCATCAGCTTATGTATATATGTAAAATGCAGCTTAGTATTGAGTAGTGTGTGTGTGTAGTAAATGTACTCTTTCTTTTTTTCTAAAGAAAAAGCACAGACTGGGCTATCATTTATGCAGTGTTATTATGTATCTGTGAATGGTGATTACTAGTCCACACCACCTACCTTGAGTAGGCCTTGAACTGCGACTGCTGTGCTTTGGTACCCAATGTGAGTCAAGCTCTACAATGAGGTGTTTAGTTCCCAGTGAACGACAAATGTAGTCCCATTACTGGTGCAGGCCAGTCAACTAATGACTCATTTTCGGAAACTCTTTCTATATGCGAACTTGTGATTTAAATAATGAAATAATAACGAAGAATTGGCATCCCAGATTGATTCTTAAGTCTCATTATAGTTTTCTATCAGGAAATATAGAAAAGTTATTTAAGGCCACCTAAACAAATATGAAAAGGTAAATCACTGAAATAAACCAGTCTTTTGTTATTTCTTTTTTGAGACCAGTGAAGTAAAATCAAACGTTTGCTTGCACAGTAACTTCACATTACGCCGCCATTGTGGCAGAACGATTCAGTTAATATCAGCAGGGATTTTTTTTTTATCAAGTCCGTTCCTATGTTTCCTCTTTTTCGCCATCTACCCGAGGCAGTCAATATTAATGCTATTTCAAATCATGATAGGAAAATCAATCCAAGAGTATTTTTTTTTTTAAGTTGCCTCCAAGGACCTGTTCACAAAGTTAAAAGCATTTCAAGGACTCTTCTCCCTGCTGCGATCGAGTGCTGAGATTAATGAAGTCATGCAAATGAGGGCATGGTCTTTTTAACTAAAATGATGAAAATGCTGGTAGTATGCATACAACACAAGTGAATGATGTGTCATTTGTCTACGAGTGCTCGAAGCCACTCATTAGACTGTTAAAGAGTAATGCAGTGTGAGGCTCCTTCTTGGAGTAGGTTTTGTTGACAATAACGCATTAGCCACAAATTGAGCTCGCATACCATTTTTATTTAAAAATTGTGCTAATTTGTGCAGTCTTTGGTCCTCAAAGTGAAAAGAACGACCATGAATAGCTTCTTCTCAAAACTGGAGTGCATTTTAAGGAATAATTTGACATGCAGGCGATTTTTAAAAGACGCTAATGAACAGTAAAGGCAACGTACCTCCCACCCCTGCCTTAATGTTAATCTAAGAAAGATTGGGCCATGTTAGCAAGCAAATGCGATAAATATCGCAAAACGCGCTTAGCGCATTTTATTTTATCGCCGTCTTTTGCTGGATCACATTGTACTCTTAGCGGCGTATTATCAACGCTTTGCTAAGATGCGATGTGAAATCCAGTGATAGCGGGGATTAGCGGGAGAATTCCTGCGAAAATGCGAGTGCGATACTGAAAAGCTTGCTAATAGGCAAGCGTGGACTTAAAATAAGAATCCACCTCCCATGTTAAAGGTGGTTAAGTACACAATTTTTCATGCATTAAATAGTTGCGATAAACAGTGATTAGCGCGCCTTTATTCATCGCTTCGCGGACATGGCTCCGCATTGATAATAGAGCAATGGTATGTTAGCTACATTATTCATTACATTTTAGTGGGGAACGCCTACTTTGCATGTCATTAGCGATAAATATCGCTGACATGCAAAGCGGCAAAAAACGGGCGCAATTGCCAGAAATCTGTCGCTAAAAGATGTCAGCAACAGCTTGCTGATAGGGCGATAAAAATATTGCCACTTTACCAGCAAAAAGTGCAGATAAAGTGGCGATATTGGCCTCGATGATATGCCCCCTTGTCAAGCCGTGTAGGCGATCGGCAGATCAGGGTAAAGGGAAGTTGCACACCCTGGCAGACTCCAAATGAAATTTTTTTTAAATGTACCCTTTGTGGTAGGTACACTCGCAGCCAGCCTCAAAATGCTCATACATTAACAATTGATTATGATTTTCCATTTTCTTGTGTGTTTGGAATCTGCCAGTCATTCCTTTATTTATTAAAACACATGGGCCCAGAATTAATAAAAAAATTGCGCAATGCAGCACAGCAAGTAACGTTACTGTGCCGTGTTGTGTGAGTGGGTGAGAGCAAAACAGCACCACATTTACTCAGATGTCATGTTGCTCTGCTCTTTTCTTATGGTGGCACACTGACTGCCATGTGCCACCCTAAACACCCCTGTTCCACAATGCAAGAGTGTCTGCATTGTGGAAAGAGTGGTTTTTGTACAAGGAGAAGTCCCTTCCATTACAAACAAGCATTTGCAATGCAATAGGTCTCACATTTTTGCGAGTTTGAGCTATTGGCATAGTAAATGACAATGCCTTTTATTTATGCTTTGGTTTTTAAAACATAAATAGAAGGCATTGTCATTTACAATGCCAATAGCTTAAACTCGCATAAATGTGAGACCTATTGCATTGCAAATGCTTGCTTTTACCTGCTGTCATAAACACTGGGGAACTGAAGACAGTGGCTCTCAACTGCCAAACCCGGCCTCCAATGGCTCCAGACTCCAGGAAATGCCCAGTGTCATAAATTTACCAAGTCGACCCTGTTTACAATCCTCCACACATATACATTTATTTATTTTATTTTTATTTTATTGAATTTATATTGCGCTCAGCTACCCACAATGGGTTTCCCGGCGCCAGGGACAGACTGAAGAAGAAAACAAGCATGTGCAAAGGAGAAGATCACAGCAGGGGGAATCAAAACAGAAAGGTCTTCAATTTTTTGCGAAAACCCAGAAGATTGGTTTCTGTTTTTAGCGCCAGCGGAAGAGCATTCCACATCTTTGGTCCAAGAAATGCGAATGAGCGGCCTCCCATTTTTGCCAGTCGGATTCTTGGGATCAAGAGATTGCCATTGTTAGATGACCTAATGGAGCGGCCAGGTAGATAAGGCTGGGCAAGGTTGTGAAGGTAGATGGGGGCAGAACCCTGACGGATCTTGAACAAGAAACACAAAGTTTTAAAGATCACACGATCTGAAATTTTTAACCAATGTAGGTCACGCAAAGCTTGCATTGCGGACGTTCTCCGTGGAACATTGCGCAAGAGGCGAGCGGCTGAGTTCTGTACCACTTGGAGTTTATCAATTGTTGCTTTATCCGCTCCTAGATAAAGCACATTGCCATAGTCGATGCGAGACATCACAAGGGCCTGTACAACAGTTCTTCGAGTGGACTCAGACAACATCCATATGATCTTCTGGAGCCAGCGTAAGGTGTTGAAACAGACTGCAGCGACTTTGGTTGCCTGCTGCCTCATCGAAAGTTTATCGTCGATCAGGAAACCGAGGTTACGGGCAACAGGCACAGGGGTAGGCAGCGGGCCCATATCACAGGGACAGTGTCTGGAGCCCCACAGATCTTTATGCTTGCCTAGTATGATAACCTCGGTCTTGTCTCCGTTGAGCTTCAGCAGATGGACTTGCATCCAAGCTGCAACACGAGATAGGCCAATTTTAAGGACAGAAATTTCCTGTACCCTGCTGCTAGTAAGAGACAACACAATCTGCGTATCGTCTGCATATGAATATATAGACAGACCGGCGTCCTCTACGATGGAAGCAAGCGGTCTGATGTAGATGTTGAACAACAGAGGGCTTAATATAGACCCTTGAGGGATGCCGTAAGCGGAAGAATGAGTCGCAGATTCAGCTTAGTTTGAGAAAACCTGAAAGGTGCGCTCATTAAGAAATGAGGCCACCCAGGCAAGTGCTGATCCATCAACACCAAGGGAGCGGAGGGACTCCAAAAGAGTGGAATGAGACACGGTATCGAAGGCAGCGCTTAAATCAAGGAGAATAAGCGCAAAGGTCTCACCGCCATCGATACCGTGTCGGAGTTGCTCAGTCACCCCAAGGAGTGCGGATTCGGTGGAATAGTTAGCGCGAAAGCCTGATTGGGATGGATGGAGATATCCCACGTTTTCAACAAACTCATTAAGCTGGGTGTTGACGTGGCGTTCCAAGATTTGGGAGCAAGCTGGCAGCAGGGATATAGGCCTAAAGTTAGCAAGATTTGTGATGTCAGCACCAGATTTTTTGAGCAAAAAGTCCCTCATGGGTGCGTGCGGTCTGTGCAATGGTGGGAAGTTATTGTTACAATCTCTGGGAGCAGTATAGGCAACTCCCTCTTGTCTGGACAGATCTGTGAAAGAAGCGTGCAATAAATCTCAAGCACACTTCAATCATTCACAGCGCATTAGCGCTGTGAAGACTAAAGCATGTATACTGCAGTGAAAAGTATCCGCGTCCATCTGCCACTGAAAGAGATGCTCGCCTGGATGAGTTCTGTTGCCTCTCTCCCTCATAGTGCTTCAGAGAGGAGCCCAACCCACCAGCAGAGCAGGGCGGTATAGGAGTACCGCAGGCTTGTAGTATACAAACGAGTCAGTGCTACAGTGCTGTCAGAAAACAAGGCAAATTTATCCTCGCGTCTTCCTTTTTAGACAAGAGAATGTGGGGCATTTTATCAAGAACGGCGTTAAAAATTATCACCGGTTTGGCGGCTGAAAATTGCAGCTGAAGCGGCAATAATAAGCTTGATAATATGCAATAATAAGCTTGATAATATGCCCTTGAGAATTCCAATAGAAGTCCATGTTCTGGTGTGAACATGGGCTTCTAATGCCGTTCTTGATAATATGCCCCTATGGCATAATGACATAATACGTTTGGGTAGCATGACGACTAAGTGTAATTCAACTCATCTGTTAGGTTGCACTCTAGTACACTGTTTTCTAAGCCTGCTTTTATTAAATATGGTGCAAGAACTAGTAACCAAGTTGTGGAATTATTAAGTACTACGAAAAAAAACACTTTTAAATGCACTGGAATGGTACTTACTAAACATACATTTTGTATATTGTTATGACTGGAACACCTTGTAAAAATGATGCACTTCATAGCCTATCATTGAATTATTATTGATCTTGTTTTATGAGCATTGCAATATAACAAGTACACCATTATTCAATAGTTAATAATAGCTATCAGGTTCTCTACAAACTAATTTTCAGAGCATTCACAATGTATATTTAACTGCATCACACATATGCTCCATTAAGAAATGCACCCCAATAACACTATTGTATATATTTCAGGCATCAGATGTAGTATCATTTTAACAATTCCATGAACACACATAAGAGAATGCCTCCAGGTCATTCTATGAGAACCTGCGAGTGGGAACACTGTAATAGCTGGAAGACGAAGTAGATTTCTTACAGACTGTTAAATTGCTTTGAAAGTCCTTCTGTTTATTTCTACGTGACATTTCAGAAAAATTGCATGCCGAACATAATAAGGTTATTTGAAATCTGATTTTACCTAATATGTTACCAGTCTAGGTAAATTAAAGTATATGGCCCTGTCGTTTGCATTACAATCCAAATTCATCATCTGATTTCAGGATCACTGAGTAAGCTGATAAACATGTTCCAATCAGATTTCCTCCACTGATAAAGTCAGAGTCATTGGCATGCAACTCATTGCCCCATCAATCAATTAGAAATGAAATTTAGGAAGGTAAAGCTTTGTACTCCAATGTTTAGTATAGAAAGAGATCTTAGTACTGCTTTCCCCATTTAATTAACATAACCTTGAGTTGGATAAATGTGCAGTGTGTAAAGATTTAGGGCCAGATTTACAAAGATTTTGAGCTGTCCTTGCATCTCAAAAAATTGAGTAAAACTTTGCAAAATGTATTTTTTTTATTTACTTTCCACGGCTTAACCTTTTATTTGCTGAAAAGTTGCCTGTAAATAACTCAAATCAGTGATTGCAATACTCTGCATCAAGGGGGCATTCCATGGGTGGTACATGGGAGTTCACATGCTACCACTTATGGGTTTTGACACAAAACCCTATCCACAAACACTAATAGACAGAGGTTTGAACCTGGTACATAGACTGTAAAAAGAATTGTGTAAAATAATGTACAGTACAACTGCGGTAATCTGAACACAGAGCTTTCATACACACCTGTAAAAAAGTAAGAATCCAGTCCATAAATGATCCCTGTTAAGATTTAACTGATTTATTGGTAAGTCTATTTTGCAATCCATTGGGTCAGGACAGCCCAGTGATAATTAGAATGTTACCAGAAAAACTGACCAAATGTTCACAAACAAGTAATTCCTTTCTCAGTAAGTGACAGAATGCACCTGTCTTTCCCGTGTTGTTGACTCTGAGCACTCGTAAAAAACATTTTTACCAAAATCGTGTAGCAATATTTTTTATTATATTTTTTATATATGAACTACAACATATATATGACTGATCCTTAAGGGGTTTATAATAAAACTGTGGGCCACATTTATGATCACTTTTGCTCTGCCAGAACCTCAATTTTTGACACACCGATGGCGCAATGGGCCTCTGCATCTTTACAATGCTGCATAAAGCCACTTTACGTGGCTTTGCATGGCCTTGTAAATATTTCCTCCTTTCCCCTAGAACACTGCGTGAAAGGGGCGTTCTATGGGTGTCGCTGAAGGTGTTTACACGCAAAACCCTTATATTTGAAGCATTCCCAGATTTAAAAGAAATCATACACGTGGGGATGCGTCAGGATCTAACGCCACCCCAGAGATGGTGGTAGGGAGGCAAAGCAAGGAGAAATAATTTCATTTCTCCTAATTCTTTCCTTTTTCTATGTGTGCCACAATCTCATGGCTACAGCACATTCCTGCCCTTTTATTTTTAGACGAATCAGTATACAACTTGGTTATTATAGTGCGTGCAGCCCACATACAAATACAACTTCCATACCTGTTTATCTAAAAGCAGTCCTGGGTTAATGGCTCCTCCACATGTTTGCCTTCCATGCTGAAGGGCTATGTCCAGAAAATTTAGTTGGTTCACTTTCTCTCAGCGGTCTTCTTCTAATAATTCACCATTCATTTGAACTAAACTAACAAGTAAGGCAAACCAACAAGTGCAAGTAAATGAATTCGAAGGAAGAGAGAGAGAGAGCAGGGAACCAGCAACTTTATGTTCTCTCATGCTGTTTCAGGCTTCCGAGTTATCATAACCTTCAGCAACTGATGAGAAAAAGGAAAGAAAAAGAAAAGCAAAGCTCGGTATGTAAGTTGGCTTTAACATCAGACAATACTCCTTCATTTGTTTACTCTTTCACAAACATGATTCCGTAATGCCCAACATTCTTTGTTTCCTCTCTTTTATCATCAGTTTTAAGCATTACTCCACTTTGGATGATGTTTTACTTGCTATGTGTTAGAAATTCGGTTTTAGGTTGGCAGAGGCATGCACCCTAGTCATGGTAAGTCACAACACTCCCTGAATAATCCTGGGCTCACCTTCTGGTAGTTTGTCACTGAGCGTTAGTCTTAATTTAAGAGGCAATGTGTAAAGTATATGTGCTACAGTTTGAACAGTAACACAGTCAAAACACCACAAAAAGACTACACACCAGGTTAGAAAAATAGAGAATAATTATATATATAAAACTAGACCAAAACAACAAATAGTAGAAGTTGAGATAGGAGTTTTCACATAATAAATGTAAAATAGCGCTTAGGAGCAATAAGCGCTTAAGTAGGTTATCTGGTCATGCTGGACCGGGGCAAAGTCAAAGGTTCAAGGTGACCATGATGGAGCATATGTCAGATACGGGGACCACTGGGACCCCTGAATCAAAGTGTCTTGATCAGGGATGCGTCATCATCGATAAAGATGTGAGGTGCAGCCGAAGCGATGCGTCTGTGTCGAGCCACGCACTGGACAATGTTCGTCGAATTTTTCCACGCAACTGAGGTGATGCCTCGGTTCCGAGTGTGAGACGCTAGTTCTGCATGGGATGCACAGCTGCTGCTCCAGTAGTATGCGATGCGTCAATTCTGAAGGTGATGGGCTGGTTCTGAATGCAATGCACCCGGTCCTCTCCACGCAATGATGAGGATGTGCTGGTTGTGGGGAACAGTCTAAATATAGAGTTTTTAATTTCGACCTACAATAATACAGAGTTGGAAATATCGTAGGGACACAATATCGAAATCAAGAATATCGACGACCAGACTATCGACCTGAAGGTAAGAAATATTGTTTTTGTTAACATCGAAGTTAGTAATATTGATAGCAAAAATATTGGTTACTAATATCGATATTTATATTAGTTTTAGTATTATGTATTTTATATGTTTGTGTTTATATTTTTTGGTAATGATTGTACTGGTTTTAGAATATGTGTATACAATTTTTAGAAGTTATTACTTTTTTTCAAAGTAAATTATGCATTTTAGTACCTTAGCGGGTTATGGGTTTATAGGGAAATAGGGTGGGAAGTAATTTACTTATAATTAGGTAATTATATATTTTTTATTTATTGGTATTGACTATTAATTTTATGTTGAATAATTATTAATTGGTAATTAATTTGTATTAATTGGTAATACATTTTTATTAATTGATTAATTGGTAATTATATTAAGTGTATTAATGTATTATTTAAGTTGTTATGAGTTTATAGGGCAATAGGGTGGGAAGTAATTTAATTGTAATTAAGTAAATATTTATTTTATTGTTGAGTATTGATAATTATTTTATTGTTAATTAAATATTAATTGGTGATAACTTTTTTAATGATTATTATTTTTGTTTGTAAAATAATGTATTGTTTATTAATTTAAAATTGGGGATTAATTTTGATTAATTATTATCTATTGGTATTTATTGATTGTTTATTGGTAATTAATTAGGAATTGCTAAATATTTTTTTATAATTGTTGTGTTTGGTATTGGAAATTAATTATGTGTTATTTAATTATTATTTGGTAATTAATTTTTAATAATAATTATTTATTTGTATTTATCATCAATTTTAATTGTTAATTACTTTAACCTATACGCTATCCAGCACTTTCCCTACTGTTGCACTCTCTGGAGTTATAATAGTAATTTTTACCCCTAGCTATCCAACACTTTCCCTACTGTTGCACTCTCAGGAGTTGGAATAGTCATTTTTACCCCTACGCTATCCAACACTTTCCCTACTGTTGCACTCTCTGGAGTGGGAATAGTAATTTGTACCCCTACGCTATCCGAAACTTTCCCTACTGGCGCACTCTCTGGAGTGGGAATAGTAATTCTTACCCCTACGCTATCCAACACTTTCCCTACTGTTACACTCTCTTAAGTTAGAATAGTAATGCTATCCAACACTTTCCCTACTGTTGCACTCTTTGGAGTTGGAAAAGTAATTTTTACCCCTACACTATCCAATATTTACTGTTTTAGTAAATGTATTGTATAATTTCTTTTAAAACGTTTTTTTAATATGCTATATATTTTTTATATTTGTATTTATATTATTGATTTATGTGTATGTATGTATTTATAATTTATAAAATAATTTTGAACAATTTAAAAGTTATTACAATAATTATTTGTAAATATTATTAAGTAAGTATATATTATATTTTATATGTATATGTTAATTTATTTATTTACATTATATGTATTACTTAACATTTTAAACATATTTTAACTATGTTTATGTTAAATATATGCATTATTTACTTTAGTTTACATTATTTTTAAACATTTAAAAAAACAATATTTTTAACAACATTTTTGACAATATTTTTTTCTTGATATTTTTGTACTTACCATGATGTAGTTAGGACTTCGATATTCTTGATCTTGAGATTTCTGCTCCAATATTTTTGATGTTGATATTTTTGACGTTCATATTCTGTCAGTGATTCGCTGGTTGTGAGTCACGGAAAGACGACAATGCACCTGTTCCATTGAGGATGCATGGGTTCGCGTTGTAGCAGCACTTTATATCCACTTCCAAGGACCAGGACTGGGTTGGCACCACGTAGCAGTAGGCAAAGTCAAGATGCTGTAGCAGGATAAGTTGAAGTCTTTGATATCCCTGAGACTTAAAACAGGAGGCAAGCCAGCAAGCCCTTGGAGTCACTTTGGGTTCAAGTGATGCAGATCCAGTACTTCTCGCCCAGGCACTAGAACAGCAGGAAGCAGGGCAACTTATCAAGGCAAGAGCACATAAAAGGCAAGAGTCCAGCAAAGCAGAAGTCCCGCTATGAAGCAGTCTCAGAAGCTACCCTGCAATTCTTCTTCCTAGCAGAGTGGTCACAGGTCAAGAAGTGTACTAAAGCCAGGGTATCAGGGGTCCACTTTGTATACCAAGTTTTGCCTTTGAAGTGTGGGAGACTTGAAAGAAATCTTTGAAGTGCAAAGAGGTCCTCTCTTAATGCCTTGGCTGCAGACTCACTATAGGGGGATATGCAGCCGTTTGTGTGTGGACAGGACACAACCTATTCAGGTGTAAGTGTGAAACTGTGCCCAGCTCCTCCCTCCCATCTCCAATGAAGGCCCATCAAGACACACCCAAATTCCCCTTGTGTGTGGCTGTCTAGAGGGAATAGACAAAGCCCATCAGTGACCCAACCTAGACTGAACTGATACAGTCAGTAGGCAGCAAATGGCTAAAGTAAGTAAATGCCAACTTTTTAAAAGTATAAAGTACAATTGATGGCCAGAATGATGAACAATGTCAAACATTCACCCCAGTACAGCGCTCTGGGCCTAAATCCATAATTGTTTTGCTCCCCATGCCATTCCAGTTTAAACCAAGTCATATGCAAATCGATCTTTACCCTGCTCCCCATGGGAACAGTCCAGCCTGAGCTGCCAGGCCAGGTCCTACCTGGACCAGAAACAAGCATCCTGGGACCACTTTCAGGGTAGCACCCCTGATCAATCAGGCTAGCTTGAGTCCAGTGGCATGGAGAGCATGGGACCCATGAAAACCAGCAGCCATAGAGCTGTACCAGGAGTTCTGACCACCGTCTGGATTATGATGTGCATTTCCGACGAGTCAACTGTGGCGGTCTGACTGCCTGCCTCAACTCATCAGAAACAAAGGATATGGGGTGCATACTCACCTAAATCAGCTTCTCCCCAACAGCCCCTGGGGTGGATGCCTTTCTCCAGGCCCCCCCTACACCACAGCAGTGGAACCCCAAAGACTACAACCCTGTGGGCACTGAAATGCAGGTAAATCCATAGGTGGCATGTATCCCCATTGACTGGACTGTACACAGATCACCACAATCCAACAATGGGGTACATGTAGCACAAGGCATATCTCTCCATATGTCATGCATGTGTGTACATATTGCATGTTTCCTGTGAGTTTGTAGACACTTGCAGTGGCATATTTGAGGTATGTGAACCGCCGTATATGAGACCACTCCAGTAGCAGCAGATGCATTGTAATACGGCGGGGGGACTATTCTGGCTTCGTTGCTCAGAATCAGATCACTGCTGCGAAGGTCGGATGGTCTGTAAGACTGGCATCATAATGAGGCCCAGAGTTCATTTGAACATGCCCACAAGATTGTTACCTGCAAGGGTGAGGAAAGAATGTCATAATCTGCTTTCAAAAATACATTTGTGTAGCCTGGGAAACTTGAAATATGGATTTTCAAACGTTTATGAGTTGCTTGTTGTTGGTAATTCGGTTAGTAATGTCCACTATAATAGGGTGCTCTTTTACTCTGATCATCTACAGACTGGGTGGCAAGCTCCTTTGCCATAGTTTGGTAACTTTTGTTATGCCTTGCACTGCTTCTCTCTCCTATCTCACCACATTGAAGATGTGAATATTCTAATTAAATGGTAAATCAATTGTTACACAAGACAGTGGAAGTGCTTACATTTTTCAATTGCTGTCAAAGCCATAATCTTGTTTTCCCCATGAATTTGGCAGCCAAATTTTTCCATGCCATGATCCTAGTTGTGACATGCTTATTTGATGTCATTTTTCCCACAAACTATCTCTGTTAGATTCACCAAGACTGATATGGAATTTAAAGAACATATTACTAATACAAGTGCAATATTTCCATTGCCTATCAATTGGGACATCGAGCATTACTGAGACTAAATTTACTGCCATGCTATTGATGTATGATGTGAAAAGAAAGAGGGACATCAAGTACCCTTGTGTCAATCATGAGTTGTGCAGCATTTTTGCATTAGGATTCCTTTAGGGCAATACCTAATTTATGTTGTGGGGCTCAAGTACAGGTATTTCTGTAGTTGCAATGGGTGAGTGTTTCTGTTCATGTTTTCCTATTCTCCAACAATTGCCTCTGATTTTTGAGTTTGAAAGTAAAAAAAAAATCTAGAGACGTGAAAAACAAGGAGCATTTATAGAGTAATGTTTATTTTCGAATAAATTACATAAAATGAAATCATGATCTACTGTAGATCAGCCTTTAGGAAAGCAGGAGGTTGACAAAAAAACAGACAAAGATAATGCTCACTCAAAGACAACAGAGTAGCTGGAAGACTTGAAAAGCTGGAAGACTAGTCTATGGAGGATGGGACAGGGTTGAAGGAGGGCCTGGATGGGCAGAAGGAAAATCAGCCCAATCAGAATAGCGGGATCATGGGGGCAACACTTCAGTAGCAGCAAACAATTAATCAATCAGGGGTGTGTAAAGTGCAATTACTCACCCACAAGGGTTTCAAGGCACTGTGGGGGGCTCCGTTGAGTACTGGGATTATCCGAAGAAACGGGTATTGAGGTCCTTCCCAAACTGGGGCAGTGCGGGGATTTGCCGGAGGTGGAGGGGAAGATCATTCAAGGCCTTGGCTGCGAGGTAAGAGAAGGACTTTGCTAGCGTTGTGTAGTCTGGTGGCTAGTGTGTGATGGGAGATTATTTTGTCATTTGTACACATGATAACAATGCCTGGACAAAGTATAAACTTCATTAGCATGGGATTAGCACCTAAATAGAGCAATCAGCAGCTGAAAAGTGACTCGCAACTGCACCAAAAACGACCTTCAACTGCACAGCAACATGTGTGGCAGTGTTTCTAGTAAGTTATTGGTTAAAAAATGTGCGCAATTGGATAAAAAGAATCGGCCTGATACAGTTTTGGGAAGACCCATCAACATTGATCAAAGATTCGAAAAAATTACTTAAAACTGCATTTTGGGCATATATTTATAGTAGTATTTCCAATGATCAAACAGGGGGAACATTGACGAAGAGCTTCCTTGTATTTAAAGATACGCCTTACTTTGAACAGTTTTTAGATGAGGTTCAGCCGCCCTTGGCAAAAACTTTGTTTCTGAAGCTAAAGTATGATACCTCGAAAACAAATCAGACCGTTGCTAGGTGGACAAGTTCTTGTAAGGAAAAGACTTGTGATCTATGCACTTTATGCACGAGTAACACAAAAGAGGATGAAGCTCATATCCTGTTTTTTGCCCGTTCTATGAAGTAGCTAGAAAAAAATGGATCATACCTGTTTGTCGAAATTTGGGTGTGCGCTCCTATATGGAAGCAGAAAGGATCCTTAAAACTGATACCAGGCAGGTGTCAGTAGATGTTTATTGCCAATAAGCTTCTTGCGTAAAAAGATGGGTCTGAATCTATAATGAAATTTGAGATGTAAGGTCTAAAACCTATATAGAAACTAGTTATGAAAGTTTATTGCAATTATTTATAAATTGCTGCTGCTACTATGTCCATATATCCTAGTTTTTTAAAGTATTTTTGCAATAGGAAATGATTACAAATTGTTCTTGAATGTATGATTCTATGTGCTTTTAATTAGATTTTAATTGCCTTTTTAGCTTATTTAAATTAGATTTTTAATGTTACGATTTTCAAAGGTCTTCTGTGTATCTGTAAGAGTATAAATTATGTAAATGGAATTGAATGTAATGTTCGTTTTTATGTATCTTTTATGGCTCTTTTGGGCCGAAATAAAGATTAAATTGAATTGAATAGTAAGTTATTGACATTTCTTTTTGTTGAAATCTCCAATGTCCGCAAAGATTGTTGGGCTGTTTCATAAATGCTGCAAAGTTATAACAATACATGAAATACTACAGCCTAAGAATCACATAACATTAGTGACCAAGCCTGCCCTCTTGATATAGATTGTTCTGCAAGTCAAATAAGAGCATAAAAGCAAATGTTGGTGGAATATCCATGTATTCCTTAACAATGACCTTCAATCAGTATTCTACTGGAAGTATGTCTATCCACTGCAAATTTGCAGGTACGACACTGCCTACATGTGTAAAAGCTTAGCTTCCGTTATTCAGCCAAGTAGTGTTCATTGCTGTAAGTGGAAAGTAAGCAGGATTGTGTATGCTGCTTATATTCCTGACCCTGCTACGAGTTACTCTGTGTGCAGCACATATATTCAACATAAAAGATGGGTCACCTGTCAGACCCATCTCATTTTTGAGAAAGCTATTCTAATGTCTTAAACTGAAACACTTTATATGTTATTTGATTGCATACATTTCCACTTTGTATTTTAGGTATACGTAAGACATCTTTTCAGTTTTATTAAGATTTGACTTACTTTTTCCAAAGTCTTTCAGTTGTGCCCCATAGATAATAATCATTTTAGAAGGCTCCTTAAGTCATTGAAGAAATATGAGTTTCTATTTCATTTTCATCAGATTAAAATTGTTTTCCCATACACAATGGATATGATCTGTGAGGCCTGGTGTGCACTGGCTGGATGAAGCACTGAGCTGAAGGCACTACTTCCTTTGTGAAATCTAGAAATGCTATTGCTTTCTTTGAATTGGTCCCCGTTCAAAAAGTATATTGAGGTGGAGAATACTTTATGGGGAATCATATGTAATACTGATTACGGTTGAAATTATTCAAGAATAATTTCCTTCTGAGACCACCCAGATTGATAGGGTGTCTTTTATAATTTGTCCCCATTACTGAATGCAAATTGAGAGTATTTTTTTTGTAGCTAAGGAGCAAAATATGCACCCTCTCAAGAGGGAGTCAATCTGGACCAATCATAGTTGCCTATATTTGGTTGTATAAGATGTTTCCATAAAAAATACATGCTGTTGCCTAAGTTGCCATTATTAAAATCTAGCAGCATCTGAATATTTTTGTGTTTGCCAACCTTTTGTTAAAAATGTTCTACATCTGTACTCCATGTTCTACTTCAACCAAAGTAAAAAGACTAGCTACAACACGTGTCTCTAACAGCATGACCTCCTCCCACGTAATGTAATATACATGGTTGAGTATGTTTCTGATTGTTTTAAAAGTAGGGGAGCCCTATATATTAGTAAACTTGCTACACATAGGGAAATAAACTAAGATAGGGAAAGGTCTATAGACAAGTTACAACATATCAATGAAAATCGAAATTGTAACGAGGAAAGCACTTGTATAACCCACATGAAAAGAACTAATCACCAACTTAATCAAAAAATTCTTAAATTTTTATTGATCAAAAAAAGGGGAGCTTATTTTGTAATTATCAATTTTGTTTCATACTGTTATGATTTCAACATATGATCCATTATTTATACAGCACCATTGTGAAAATTCATTAAAAACCCATAACAAACATACACATAACATTAAGTATGAAAGACAATGCAGGCATAGCGGTGAATAGAGACATGAAAGATGATGGAGGCATAGTGGTAGATACAGACACTACGAGCGTTTCTGCTTGTCAGCCTTCATCAGGTGACCGTATATTTCACTACAATTTAAAAATAGGTGTTAGTGAATTATATACAGTGGGCATCGTAGGAACCGCATTTTTTGTCAAAAACAATACATCATGACATGTAGTCTCACTCAATAAAAATACAGGTACATATTTACAAAACCATGTATGTAATATTTACAGAGCCACTTGCCTTATAATGGAATAAATACAATATATTTTCCAATTTATAATTGCACAGTACATGCATACTTATATATTTAACAGATCAAACAAAAAAACATACTGGCTTCACTTAAAAAAAACAACATTGTGGAAAATCATCAATACCAGAACAGAAATCTAAAAAGAGCTTGTTGATGCCTATTATTCTATGTCAAATTAAGACAAAGTTCATAGAAAGTATCCTCATTGGATGGAACCACATGAATGTCCTGCTAGTATCTCCAAAGGATTTACCATATCAAGGGGAAAATAAAAAATAATAAATGATAAATAATACTTACAGACAAAAAACAACCATGGACAAGACGATAAAAACTGCCAAACGTCAGCGGCAGATATTTCTGTTTAAAACAAAGAGAGATACAATAGATAACGACATAATGACCTAAAGACTGTGAGGAACATCAATTGATGGCCTCATGAAGACACAAGTTTCAGGGACAAAAAGAAACCTTAAGCCAAATACCGATACAAATACCAGTGACCAACTTTAATTCGTGAATTAAGTGCTCTAGAAAAAAGAGGGGAAAGTGTAGCAGCCGTGAAGTGTGCTATAGATCCAGAGGAGAGTGAAAGAAACAGGAGAAAGGAACCAATGACCATGGCAGAAAGCTACAGTTAAATTAAAAATAAAAGGCTACCTAAAGTTTGGAGATCCGCACTTACCAATACTGTGTTTGAAAAACACGCAGATATCGATGATAAGTGTTATAAAGGACACAATTCCTATTAATGTGACAGAAAAAATAAGAATAGAAATAACATGAAAAGCAAGAATGTATAAGCATGAGAGGGCTTGTTGAACAGCATGCTAAGTTTGGAAAGACAATGTGATATATATACCTCAACGGGAAGGAAGGATCTCACAATAATACTCCCAAATATATATGGATGGCCAGAGGATGTAGGGCAGGATACGTATGATGAACCGGGAAATCGATGTTGAAGAGCTGTGATCTATGAAGAAAAATGGCAATAGTTGTGACCCAAATGGCATATAGTAGTGGAAAATGAAGGTTCCACCCCAAGATATAGATACCTGAATGATACACTGGGCACCGATCTAAATATCTCGATGCTATCTTGCGTCCGTATATAGAAAACATACCTGGCTATATAAAGGACACCTGCCAAGTATTCAATTTGTTAGAAGGCACGCCATATAACCAACACATACAATGGCTAGTCACTTTAGATGTAGAAAGCCTTTATTCTAATATCCGCTGTGAAGGTGCCCTTGTGGCGGTCAGATGGTTCATTGAGACATATCGAGTTGATTGCAACCCAAAATTCTTTATTTACTGTCTCACCATTGTTCTCAAGGAAAACATATTTGAATTTCGTGGCACTTTGTTTAGACAAACGAAGGGTGTGAGTATGGGCGCTTCTTGCGCACCTACCATAGCGAATATTTATGTAGCATACTTTGAACATCAATTTGTTTTTAAGGAAGTGGCCCCTTTTTCTGAGACAACGTTGAAATGGTCACGTTATATAGATGACATCTTCATTTGGGATGATAATGAAGATATATTATCAGACTATATACAATGTTTGAATCTGTGTGACCATAACCTTCAGTTCACCTCACATTGTAGCAATGTCCAAATTGAGGTTTTGGATATCATGATTAAGCACGAACATGGTCAACTATATGTTGATCTATACACAAAACCTACGGCACGAAACACCATCTTGCATCATACCAGTTTCCACCCCCTCAAGCAAAAGAATGGGATCCCTTTTGGCCAATTTTTGCGACTGCGTCACAATTGTACCAAATTAGAGGATTATGATTTACGTGCATGTGAGATGAGAGCAAAATTTACAAATCGAGGCTATCCCCATTGCGTTATTCTTGACGCCCACAAACGTGCACGTTTTTACGACCATCAGCATTTACTGTCAGGCAACTCTAACACAAGAGACACTAATCTTGTCTTTGTTACAAGACATTCTGTCCTATATGAGCAACTTCGACAAATTATAAGCTCCAACTGGTAGTTGCTAAATTCTAACAATCCACATAATGAAATCATTCAGAAGCCCATGTCCGCTTACCGAAAAAATAGGAACATCAAAGATCTAATAGTTAGATCTCGCATGCCCACCTCTAAACAACCTATACAGTGAAGTATAGTTGACATGCAACCTATTAACGGAAATTTTAAATGCGGAACCTGTAAGATATGCCCTTTATCCTTTGAAACTAAATCCATATGCCATAATGGCATAACTGGGGAGAGTAAGGGCATTACTAACTGTAAATCAAAAAACATCATATATGTGCTAATCTGTTCATGACAAAAAGCATATGTTGGAGAAACTTCGCAGACTATGAATGTCCAACTTACAGAGCACAGGTCTGCTATCCATACAAAGAAATTAGCAGCTCCAATGGTATGCCATTTCCTTGAACATCAACATTCAGCCAATGATTTACGCTGGTTCGTGCTTGAGAAGATTACACCGGTAGCAGGGATCTGCTCTGACAAAATAAGAACAAAGCGTGAGGTATACTATATCTTCATGTTAAATACTGTGTCCAATGGATTGAACTCAGCAATACCTTGAGACCAAGCCATTATTTGAGACCGACGCTTTGTACTACTACTAATTCATTTCTTACTTTCAGTACACACTGTATATATTATTCATTATTTCTGTGTATGTTTCATATAATATCCTTAGAGGTAGTGTGCATTGTCTCTCCCCTTTTTTTCTATAATCCTAGCATTGCATTAGCCACATACTTAGATGTTAATGATCAACAACTTGACTGTCTGGATGAAACCAGGTGAATACATTGATCTGTCTTCTCTCCACTTGGATTTATTATTATCCTTATTTTCATTTTTAATCCTTGTAATGTGTGTAAGTTATCATTTTTTTTGCATCATTTCACACCCTTTTTCGTTTATACATACATTCATACCTTTTGTACCATCAGTACTAATATTTGTTATTCATTTTTATTATTTCTGCAAAACAATGTTTATTGCAGCCTCGGGAGGTTCATTTGTTATCTATCTTCATTATTTCAGAGAAACAATTAATTTGTGTTGAGCTCTTTTTGGTATTTTTGGTTTACATGAAAAATGTCCTTGCTGGTTTTTTCATCAGCCCCTGTTGAATTCCACATCAACATTTTGCTGCTTATTTTCGTATGTTATTTTTCATGTACTCGTTTTTTTTTTGTCTGTTATCCTATGCTCTGACCTCCGGTTTATATATACAGTCCCCTTTTTGCCTCAATCCCCTGAGGATCACAACATTCCCAGTCCGTCCTTTCTTTTCATTAAATATTGACCTCCCGGCAGTCCTTTCTCTATTTTCGTGCTTCATTAATTCAATTTTTGCATATATAAGCGGCCACTGTGCTTGGGCCCACGTCACTACTGGCCTCACCGTTCACTGAACCCAGACACCGGATGTGACAGCAATTCGTGTCAGATCGAGGGTCATACTCCGTTTCAACTTCGCACTATGCAGGAACGGTCTATTAAAAGAGCCTTGGACCGAATAGCTTTTTATTAACACCACCTGTTTTTCTCCCCTCAGATGTTTAACAAAATACCCGCAATATATTATGTTGTGTTAACTTTTCGAAATGCATTAGGAGACCCTGCTCTTTGGGCACATTGTAGACATCGATAGTTGCCCGTATTCACAACTAGTCTATAGAACTTTCCCTAACTGAGTATGTTTCTGATGCCTTAAACATGGGTTGGAAGATTATTAATTAATGGTTGAAGAAATATATTTACATGCTCTGAGATAGACTGAGTTGGTGATTCAATGCCCGACATGAAAGGTATGACCAGAGGCGATGTTACGTTCTCATGCACCTTCATTGTGTGTTCTGAAAGAGTGAGGCTTTGGTACATCAAGAACTTGTTCTCTGATAGCATGCCTGATTTTGTGTCAGTACTTGAATTTATTTTATAATAGTCTAGTAATCTGAAGGATAGGCTTCAGGTGCTGTCAGAAGTAGAACCAGTTATCACGTTAGCGCCCTTGATTTTCATAGTCATAATCACAATGACTAATAATGACTCTTTCCTTGTTGCCAATAGATATGTCTAATTTAAGGGATCTCAAAGCTGGAAATGCAGACCCATCTATGTTCTTTTTCCAAAATTTCATTTTGTTCAATGTATCTCCGCTGCCTCCATATCTTTAAGACTGGTTCTGTAAACTGAATCAATTTATAGGCAAATGGGGAAGGACTACAAATCTAGAACTAAAACAACTATCCTAGCTCCTTTCAACTGAGGTATCAAAATCAGCTAATAGCATGTAATCTCAACAGGATCATGCTAATTTTCCATGGTTGTAAAAGGTCCATGCATATCTTGAATGTCCTGAATGGGAAAGTAAGAGAGTTAGAAAGATCCCCTTGACTGTCTAGAGTAAGCTCGCTTGTAAAAGAGCTCCCTTAGTTTTAGTTATCTCATGTATTTGTACAAAGCCATGTCAGCCTACCAAATCATAGTCATTCACAGAAAACACATTCCATGTTAAGAACTTAAACTTCTTTGTCAGTTATCATCCTGTTTGAACAGATGATTCCAGATCATTTAAGTTCACAGATATTCAGGCTAAGTAGGCAAAGGGATACTTATTGACAGCACGTTTAATGTCTGATGTTCCTCCAGCCTCCTGAACCTCTCCTAAGGGCCTAATTGTGTTCTCATCTATACTCTTTAATATTGCAACTGATAATGCTGTGCTTCTCCAAAAAAGAATTGTGTTGTTACTCCATACCAGTATCAAACATTTAGACTGGAGATATTTAACCTACATCATTTCATCCACTAGAAATTGATTAAAAACTTAAAATACACATTTCTCAATTACTTGCTATGCCACTAATGGCTGGGGAATGATGTCCAGGGCACAATCAAACTTCAAACCAACATTAACAAGCTCCATCGATCTTGAGACAGAAGCTTCAAAATCTATAGGGAGAGTCATCCTTTGAGAGCCAATGAGAGACACAGGAGGAAGTAGAGGTTTAAGCAATGGTAGTGCCTCCATACAGATGTGAAGTAATTAACCGGAAACCGGAAAGTTGTCTTGATAACTTAGTTTATTAAGTTATAAAGATGTGAGCCAGGCGAGAGCTGATCCAGCTCCAACCGACATCCAATGCAGGAATGACACTCAAACATTCCACAGTAGCTAAGCACATCACCGTATTCTAAACATTAACATCATAAGACAAGGGCAATGTACAGCATAGTAATGTAGCTAATTACATGAAATACTATATTACTCCCTTTCCTCCAAACATCAAACAAAAGTAAATAATAAAAAATAAAAACAGAAATAAAAAAAAAGTAATCTCTATATCTTACAGGTTTAACAATATTGCGAGAACTTTTTCTGCCACCCACAATAGTGGCAGAATTACAAGTAGAAATACCTCTTGAACCAGAAATTTGACAGTTTTGACTTTAGCAACTTTGTTTAGATTTCACCAAAATCCACCTTTAACCTGAATAGCATTTCCCACAATCTTAATGACTTGAACAGGAGCGCCAAATTTACTATCACCCTTGTTTCCATGAGTAGATTTTTTGATTCTTACAATATCTCCTACTTTCAAAATAGTTGATTTTGATCCCTTCTTTAGATCAAAATTGTTTTTTTGTTTGACTTGAGTAGAATACACATTCTCTTTTACTATTGACATCAAATTATTTACATTGGAATCAACTTTGATCCATTTAGACATCCAACCTCGACAAAAGGAAGTGTTTGGTTTCCTTCCTCTCATCAATTCAAATGGGGACACTTTAGTCGAAGAATTTGGTGTCGTCCTATAGAACCAAATCATGCTCTTGAGTGATCTGGCAACATCGTAATTATTAGCCTTGGCCCACTTCACACAGTCACCAACGACTCTGTTCATTCTTTCCACTAATCCATTCCCTTGAGGATGATAAAGAGAACTTTTCACATGTTTAACTCCAGAATTGGACAAGAAAAGCTCAAAATCATTACTGACAAATTGCTTTCCATTGTCAGTAACTAACGTTTCTGGAAAACCTTCCCTAATCCACACATCACTCAAAAACTCAACAATGCTCTTAGTGTCAGCTTCTTTAACAAGTTTGTATTCTGGCCATATTGAAGCATAATCCACTAAAACTAAAATAAATCTTGAATTTCCTTTGAGCGTGACATATGGCCCCATAACATCAATTCCTTGTTTAGCCCAAGGACGTTCAGGACACTTAACAGGAATTAAAGGAGGAACCCAAGTCTTAAGACACTTGTCAGATGATCTACAAACATAACAATCTCCCACAAACTCATTGATCTCAGCATCCATTCCAGGACACCAAAACGTATCCTTAATGCGACGTTTGGTGAAAGAAGACCCTAAATGTCCTTCGTGAGCTCTTACAATAATACCTTTCCTAAAAACATGAGGAGGAATAATCTTTTCAATCCCTAACAAAATTCCATCCTCAATAGAAATCTCTTGTTCAATTTTAGAAAAAGTTTGAAGTGAAGAAGACAAAACTTTTTCACGTGGCCATCTCGACCTAACAAAATTACAGACATCCTGAAGCACGCTAATCTTTTCAAATGCTTCTCTCCATTCTCCTTCTGAACAAAATTTTAGGTCAGGAATATCAACAACAGCCACAAGACAATCATCACAATCTTCTTCTATAAGATCAGAAAATGTAACTTCATCTTCATGAGACTCAGTGGGAGGAAAGCGAGACAGAAAATCCGCCCTGACATTTTTACCACCAGCAATGTGTACAACGTCAAATTGATATTGTAACAACTTGGTCACCATTCTCATTATCCTACAAGTACAGCACTTTGTAGGAACACCACCCAAAATATTGACAAGAGGTTTGTAATCGGTCTGAAGTAAGAAACGTTTTCCCCACACATACGGACTAAACTTTTCGATGGCCCATGCACAACCCAAAAGTTCTTTCTCTATAACAGAATATTGCAATTCAGGAGATCTCAAAACTCTTGATGCAAAACCAATTGTTCTCTCAATTCCATCTTCATTTTGGGTTAGAGTAGCGCCAAGTCCTACCTGACTGGCATCAACAGTCAAGCAACAGAGTAGTGTGGGATCAAAGGGCTTGAGAATAGAACTTTCTGTCAAAATATTTTTAACTTCATCAAACGCCCTAACACATTCACTGCTCCAAACAAACTTCACACCTTTTTTCAGTAGACTACTAATGGGACGAACAATAGTTGCGTAATGAGGAATAAACCTCAAGTAATATTCACAAATTCTGAGTAATGACTTGACACCAGTCTTGTCAATAGGAGTGGTAGCATTGGAAATAGCTTCTAAAAGGCCAGGTCTGGGCTTAAGACCATCATGAGTAAGAATGTGCCCTAAATACTCAACTGCTGTGTAAAGAAATTTACACTTTTCCAACTTCAAAACTACACCATGTTCTTGGAAAAGACCCAAAACCTTGTCCAAAATCAAATCATGTGCAGAAATGTCTTTTCCAAATATGAGTACATCATCTTGGAACACAGACACTCCCTCAATACCTCTCAAAATATTCCCCATCACCCTCTAAAATACCGACGCAGCCGAAGCCAGGCCGAAGTGCATGCGTTTATATTGAAAAGTCCCTAAAGGAGACACAAAAGCTGTGAGATGAAGGGAATCAGGGTGCAATTCAACCTGGTGATAGACGCTAGCTAAGTCTAGCTTGGTGAAAAACTTAGCACCTTTGGTTGAAGCAAAGAGGTCATTGATTTTGGGGAGAGGAGCAGAGTCCACCCACATCTCCTTGTTGAGTGATCTGAGGTCCACACACACCCTGAGCTGACCACCCCTTTTTCGTGCCATCACTAAAGGCGAAAGCCACAGGGAAGATTCCGTGGGCTCTATGACCCCCTTTTCACACAGTTGTAAAAGTTCCTTTTCTAAATCTTCTCTGACGCTAAAAGGAACACCCATGAGCTTATGTTTGACTGGTGTGGCACCATCTTTAACTATGATCCTGTGTTTAAAACCGTTGATCTTTCCTAAATCAGAACCAAACACAGACGGAAAACGCTCTTTGAGAACCTGCACTTCATTAGAACATCCAACTACAAGTATGTGTTCTTTAGCTCCAGGCCTAAGTATCATACCAAAGAGACCCTGTTGGAACCATCCTAAAATATTTAGACCCTTCACCGCTACATACATTTTTCCTCTGATCCTTCTTCCCTTGAAACATAATTCATCTTCAAAGAAACCTAACAACTCTATTTTTCTCCCTTCATATGATACTGGTGCGCGATCAGGTGGAAGAAGAGGCTGATCACCTTTCCAGGTTTCATCAAAAAGATTCTTGGTGACCCTGGGTATTTTAGCCCCAGAGTCGACTAGCAGTTTGACATTCTTATTTCCGATAGATATGTCAGCAATCGGATCAACACAAGTCTTAGGATCACCTTCAATAACTTCACTAGAAACAATATCAGAAACCAAAGAAATAGTTTCTGAGTCAGAGGAAGATTCAAAATCTATTAAACATACAGTAGGCTTCTTGAAATGTCTTTGGTTCCTTAACTTTAGACACACTTTTGCGAAATGCCCTGCCTTCTTACAAAAATTGCACGTGAAATTAGCTGCAGGACATTGTGAACCCTTGGAATGAAGTGGATTATCACATTTCATACACATAGTAGAATGAGAAACACTCTGAGTATTACTTGTATCAAATTTTGTAGGAGGTTTTCCACCAGGATTACTTTAGCCAATAGATTTTTTTACAAGTTTTAATAGACGAATTTTGGTTAATGGAATTGAGGGGCTCAATAATTTTCTCCTCTAATTCTTTGAGAGAAACCATAGACGTTTCAACACTCTTTGCGAGTTTGACAGTGTCATCTAATGATGGATCAGCCATAGCTAGTAGTTTTTGTCTGATATTCTTGTCCTTACAATGGCACACAAACTGATCAATTGTTCTGTAAGATTTTCAAATGTACATTCTGATGCTAGCCTCCAAAAGACAGAAATATATGAGTCAATATCTTCATTTTCTGATTGTTCCTCTTAAAGAACTTGTGCCTGAGGACCATCAAGCTTGGTTGCTTGTCAAAACGAAGCTTTAGTTTTTGCACAGTCTCTTTATATTCATCTAAAGGTGCATCATCAACTTGGGGTAAATCTGGTAAATGTTTAAACACAGATCTTCCTTCAAAACCTAGGAAATGTAATAATATTTTTTTTTTATCAGCATTGAATCTGGAAGCACCAATAACTCCTAGATAATTTTCAAAAGCATTGTGCCAAATTTCCCACCTAATAGGAGGTTCCCCAGGGGTATCAAGAAAAGGTGGAGGTGGATTGACAGATTGTAGAGTGCACATAGTGAAAATTATGATAAAAAGGTTTTAAAATAATTCTAAATTGTATATAATAAATTATTACACAGTTACCATATAATAATTTAAACTTACAAATAGGTACTGCTTGGATATGAGCATATAAACATATAAATATGCTCTAAATTCTTAAAAAGGCTCTAACTTATACTTGCACTAAGTGTTTGTATGCTAAAATGTAGATATGGTAGACAAAAAAAACATATTGAGACATAAGTGCATAATAGATTGAACCAACGTTAGCACGTTAAAATGTACATACAATTGTTGTTCTAAACTATAACTAAAGTTGTGAGCAACAGCGCGGTGATTCCTGCAATGCAGCTTGAAGTTTTAAACAATGAAGTGTTTGTACTATAACTAAAGCTGTGCCCATCAGCGCGGTGATTCCTGAAAGTTTAAAACGATGAAGTGTTTGTACTTGAAAGCGATTACAAAGCTGTGCGCATCACCGCTGTGACGTGAATGCTGTGAGTGCTCCTTGTTGCTGGGCAACAGTACAATTATGACGCCTCGACGTTTGAACGTAGAAGAAGACGTCACAGCGTGGTTCCAGCGTAGCTCAGAATGAAGACAGTGAAAAGGTTTGTGACAATAAGACGTTCCAGCAAAGCGCAGAGTTGAGGTTAATGAAGGAATGAAAGAAAACATCAGCAATGTAAGTCACGAGTGATACAGTGGGCATGAGTCAACTGTGTGTGCGTAGTTTGAAAAATGCACATAGAAAATTTTAGAGACGCTGTAGAATCCAGCAATGTAGTTTGAAGATGTACAAGTTCTAAGCACAAAGTTGATACAATGACGGTAGTTGACAAATAAAGACAAACTACAAGGTTTCCATAGTGACAATGTAAATCTTAGTCACAACAAATGTCGAAGAGCGTAGAGATAAAAACGCAGTTCACGTAGACAGTACACTGCAAGGAAATGAAACTCCCTACTGTGATAGCAGTAGTTAATGTTCAGTCTTGAAAAACAATATACAGTGATGACCCTGTATCGCTTGAAGAAACAGCAAACTAGATGGACTCCATCGTAGAAAATGACTACAGTACGTAGGGTTCTTCATGTAACGATCGTCGCCAAATAAATGAAGTAATTAACCGGAAACTGGAAAAGTTGTCTTGATAACTTAGTTTATTAAATTATAAAGATGTGAGCCAGGCGAGAGCCGGTCCAGCTCCAACCGAAATCCAATGCAGGAATGACACTCAAACATTCCACAGTAGCTAAGCACATCACCGTATTCTAAACATCAACATCATAAGACAAGGGCAATGTACAGCATAGTAATGTAGCTAATTACATGAAATACTACAAGATGTTAAGGATTTTATGAACAAAATAGGTGGATAGCTAATCACACAATAAGTATGAGTTTATTTCAGGGCAGTAATGGACTGATATTCACGCGACATTTTACTAACCTTTCTCTACGGCCGAATGATCTCTATAACATATCTGATATAGTAGGCTTTTTCTTGCTGACTTCTAAGTCTTAATAATGCTGTGTATGTTAAATTCAAATTAATATTATGTTAAAGCAGGTATAGTTAGTGTGCCATTTTATATCAGCATAGAGTTTTTATATGTTTGTTTTCTGACATAACGGAGGTAAGCTTAGGGGCTTTTTCTGGTGCTATTATTTGTCTTTGGGTGAGATTTGCAATCTTACATGGGGGTGGGTCGTAAAAGGATTCTAGAATGATCAGGGTATGGGTAGAGTCATATTTCTGTAGGGAGGACAGTCACGACTTTGGTACAGTGATACATAGTGTATTGAACATTTATTAATTACATGCTTGCATATTTAATTGAATGTCAACCTCTGTAATTGACAAAACTCATTCCTAATTGGCAAAGCTTCATGTTGTTGGGGTGAGTGGTGCCTGCCGGACCGCACCGCAGGGGGAGGACTACAATCCCCACCACTCCTTGGGGCAGCACCAATACACTCAAAAGCGCGACTCCGACCCTCAGCACTGTAATTGACATTACTGAATCCTACCTGCAAAAGCTTCATGTTGTTGGAGTGAGCCGTGCCTGCCAGACCGCACCACAGGGAGAGGACTACAATCGCCATCACTCCTTGACTGAATCCCACCTGCCAAAGCTTCATGTTGTTGGGGTGAGCTGTGTCTGCTGGCCCGCACCGCAGGAGGAGGATTACAATCCTCAGCACTCCTTGAGGCAGCATCAATATGCCCAAAAGCACAATGCCGACTTTGGCACTGTAATTGACATAACGGAATCCTACCTGCCAAAGCTTCATGTTGCTGGGCCAAGCCATGCCTGCTGGTCCGCACCGCAGGGGAAAGACTACAATCCCCATCACTCCTTGGGGTAACACCAACACGCTCAAAAGCACAATGGCAACCTGTGGAGGGGTGTGTGTGGGTGGGCACGCCCGGGCTGAGCCCGGACCAAGGGCGGGCCCATCCACGCCCATCAGCACCCGTAAGAGGCTGGGCCCTGCCTCTAACTCCCGGTTCCCGATTGAGTGACATGCCTAGCCAATAGCAAAAAGAAAGACTAAGCAACAGTAATGAGGAGGTGAGTCTATTTAACCTTGAATTCCTTCTTGACAAGGGCAGCAAATGTGCTATCAAAAGAAATAAAATTACCTACATCCTGCTCCCGATTTAGGGTTGATTGATTAAAATCAAAGAAGGTGTAAATGATCTGTTAAAACCCAATAAACCAGACATAGTTCATCAGGTCAAACCCTCATTAGAAAGTGATAGTGTGGCATCAGTGGATAAAAATAGGGCCCCATTACTATCTTATCAGGATATATGCCTAAGGTGAACCCAGCAGCAAAAATGGGAGAGGGAAGATGGGATAAACACAACTTATCCCTCAGGTGTGACCACTCAAGAGGTCGACTCGAGGCTTCACACTCAAAGTATCCCACCACCCTGCCTGAGGGTATGAGAAGGTAGAAATGTGGGTAGAGAGGATAGTGGACAGCTGTTAATAGATGAATGCATAAGTATGACTGTGCAGTCTGCAATGAAGGTTAGGCCTGTCAAACCGCTACTAGTCGGTGAGGACAGGTGTAGGTTATACCTCCTCCCTGAGGCGTGCTCACATGTAATAACTCAGATAAATGTCCCCGTAGTGAAGGAGACCCAAAAGGAATCTAAGGGACAACTCATAACTAAAGCCCTCCACTGGTTTAATAAAATCTCAAAGTTCTCACATAACCTTAGCAATCATATTATAATGTCTAGGAGGGTTAACTGGGTGGTTCATACTCCAAAAACCATAGGAATTGCTAAAATAGTAGGAGAATTATTGAGAACCCTACAGATTAGAACTCACACTGGATCAGAGATCACTGCTCTCCCCCTTGGTTTTTTCTAAAGACCTAATAGATTACAGGCCACGGAGAGAAGTTAGAGGAATCAGGCCCCCCTTGAAAGTAAAAATTACCACCATTACGGGGCCCAACGCCTCTATTAAAATGTTAAGAACTCACACAATCGCTTTGCCCCGTTAGAAGGCCGAAAAGAGTGTGATTGTTTATGTGGTATCCCATCTGCTGTGAGGGAACCAACCCTAAATGACCCTTTCCCTTGCAATAAGAATGGAATTAAAACCTCTGATAACTCAAGGGCTCAGTTTATGTCATGGAATATTGCAGGATTAAGGCAGAAATTGGGGAACACTGGCTAGTGGGGTACTGTGGACAAACATGTCATAGTTTGTTTACAGCAAACGTGGGCCACAGAAGCCATCCTGTTTTATGGATACCGTTCTTATCAAACAATGGCCTAGCCCATAAGGGCGGGAAGAGCAAGTGGTGGCATATTAACTTTGGTTGCACACACTTTTAATCTCAATGTGCAATTTGTAAACCCCCTTTTTTCCATATATTACTTTGTAACGGCTGTGAAGACTAGGATCGGGCTATAATTAATTACTATAACTACAATTTTACGGGGAATATGGCGGGGATTAGTGTGTATGAATCTGATATCAAGTGCTTAGACTTGCTCTTTAGTTTGTCAGAAGTTCGAAGAATATCTCAAGGCCTTGACACAGGGAGCCACAGGGGAACAGGTGTTGTGGTGCCGGAAGCGGAGGTGATGGAGACGTCAATGGAGCTGGGACCATGGAAACCACATGTTCAGCTTGGCCTGAAGAAGACTAGAACGCTGCTCGATTCCAGATGGTTCTGCAGGTTAGTCAGAAACTTGGGGAAAGAACATGGTGAACGTCCGTTAAAAATAGATGTTTAACCCAAATAATGAATTTCACTCTCAATGCTTTCCAAAGTATGATTCTGTTATGAAGGAGAATAAGAGAGGTATAAGAGAGGTATGCCAAATAGAAGAATCTAAGAAGGATTCCCAAGAGACAGGATTGGGTTGGACCAAAGGTTTCAAAAGGGAACAATTGTGTTTAAATAAGGGAAGGGAGGTATGAGGAGTTTTAGCAGAAAAAACAACAGCATTTCCTTGAAAGAAAAGGGCAATAATTAATTTTGCTCAATGGAGAGCCAGAGAGGAGTAAAAGGGGAATGATCAGAGAAGAGCCATTTTGAGGCCTATCAAAAGGAAAAACGATTTGTGATAGAGAAGAAAATTTCACACCACCATTAGACTTTGTCTTGCGAAGAGAAGATAAGGAAATTCTAGCTTTCTTATTTCTCCAAAGGAATATAGAGACACGGGAATCAATGTGTTTAAATTAAAGGGTGGGAATATGAATGGGGAGCATAGAGAGTGTATAAATTAAAATAGGAGCCATAATTTTAATTGAATGTAACCGGCCCCACCAAGAAAGAAAAAGGGGGTTCCAAGAAGAGAGTAATTCATCAATTTGGGATAAAACTGCAGACATATTTAATTTATTTAAGAAGTGGAAATCCATATACCTAAATATTACATTTTTAAGTATTCCAGGCAAAACCAGTGGATGAAAAAGAGTGGGGAAGACAAATGTTTGTGAGGGGAGAATTTTTGTTCTATCTGAGTTGATTTTATAGCAAGAAACCTGTGAAAAAGAGTCAAATTCAAGTAATAAAGGGGGATTAGAGGATTCAGGAACAGAAATAATAAAAGAATATCATCCACATAAGCAGAAAGTTTTAGCTGTTGGTCATCATAAGAAAGTCCGGAGATGGAGTCATTATTACGAATGGAGGACAGAAAGGGTTCAGGAGCTAGAATGAAAGAAGAGGGGATAAAAAGCAACTCATCAGAAACAAAGGATATGGGGTGCATACTCACCTAAATCAGCTTCTCCCCAACAGCCCCTGGGGTGGATGCCTTTCTCCAGGCCCCCCCTACACCACAGCAGTGGAACCCCAAAGACTACAACCCTGTGGGCACTGAAATGCAGGTAAATCCATAGGTGGCATGTATCCCCATTGACTGGACTGTACACAGATCACCACAATCCAACAATGGGGTACATGTAGCACAAGGCATATCTCTCCATATGTCATGCATGTGTGTACATATTGCATGTTTCCTGTGAGTTTGTAGACACTTGCAGTGGCATATTTGAGGTATGTGAACCGCCGTATATGAGACCACTCCAGTAGCAGCAGATGCATTGTAATACGGCGGGGGGACTATTCTGGCTTCGTTGCTCAGAATCAGATCACTGCTGCGAAGGTCGGATGGTCTGTAATACTGGCATCATAATGAGGCCCAGAGTTCATTTGAACATGCCCACAAGATTGTTACCTGCAAGGGTGAGGAAAGAATGTCATAATCTGCTTTCAAAAATACATTTGTGTAGCCTGGGAAACTTGAAATATGGATTTTCAAACATTTATGAGTTGCTTGTTGTTGGTAATTCGGTTAGTGATGGCCACTATAATAGGGTGCTCTTTTACTCTGATCATCTACAGACTGGGTGGCAAGCTCCTTTGCCATAGTTTGGTAACTTTTGTTATGCCTTGCACTGCTTCTCTCTCCTATCTCACCACATTGAAGATGTGAATATTCTAATTAAATGGTAAATCAATTGTTACACAAGACAGTGGAAGTGCTTACATTTTTCAATTGCTGTCAAAGCCATAATCTTGTTTTCCCCATGAATTTGGCAGCCAAATTTTTCCATGCCATGATCCTAGTTGTGACATGCTTATTTGATGTCATTTTTCCCACAAACTATCTCTGTTAGATTCACCAAGACTGATATGGAATTTAAAGAACATATTACTAATACAAGTGCAATATTTCCATTGCCTATCAATTGGGACATCGAGCATTACTGAGACTAAATTTACTGCCATGCTATTGATGTATGATGTGAAAAGAAAGAGGGACATCAAGTACCCTTGTGTCAATCATGAGTTGTGCAGCATTTTTGCATTAGGATTCCTTTAGGGCAATACCTAATTTATGTTGTGGGGTTCAAGTACAGGTATTTCTGTAGTTGCAACGGGTGAGTGTTTCTGTTCATGTTTTCCTATTCTCCAACAATTGCCTCTGATTTTTGAGTTTGAAAGTAAAAAAAAAATCTAGAGACGTGAAAAACAAGGAGCATTTATAGAGTAATGTTTATTTTCGAATAAATTACATAAAATGAAATCATGATCTACTGTAGATCAGCCTTTAGGAAAGCAGGGGGTTGACAAAAAAACAGACAAAGATAATGCTCACTCAAAGACAACAGAGTAGCTGGAAGACTTGAAAAGCTGGAAGACTAGTCTATGGAGGATGGGACAGGGTTGAAGGAGGGCCTGGATGGGCAGAAGGAAAATCAGCCCAATCAGAATAGCGGGATCATGGGGGCAACGCTTTAGTAGCAGCAAACAATTAATCAATCAGGGGTGTGTAAAGTGCAATTACTCACCCACAAGGGTTTCAAGGCACTGTGGGGGGCTCCGTTGAGTACTGGGATTATCCGAAGAAACGGGTATTGAGGTCCTTCCCAAACTGGGGCAGTGCGGGGATTTGCCGGAGGTGGAGGGGAAGATCATTCAAGGCCTTGGCTGCGAGGTAAGAGAAGGACTTTGCTGGCGTTGTGTAGTCTGGTGGCTAGTGTGTGATGGGAGATTATTTTGTCATTTGTACACATGATAACAATGCCTGGACAAAGTATAAACTTCATTAGCATGGGATTAGCACCTAAATAGAGCAATCAGCAGCTGAAAAGTGACTCGCAACTGCACCAAAAACGACCTTCAACTGCACAGCAACATGTGTGGCAGTGTTTCTGGTAAGTTATTGGTTAAAAAATGTGCGCAATTGGATAAAAAGAATCGGCCTGATACAGTTTTGGGAAGACCCATCAACATTGATCAAAGATTCGAAAAAATTACTTAAAACTGCATTTTGGGCATATATTTATAGTAGTATTTCCAATGATCAAACAGGGGGAACATTGACGAAGAGCTTCCTTGTATTTAAAGATACTCCTTACTTTGAACAGTTTTTAGATGAGGTTCAGCCGCCCTTGGCAAAAACTTTGTTTCTGAAGCTAAAGTATGGTACCTCGAAAACAAATCAGACCGTTGCTAGGTGGACAAGTTCTTGTAAGGAAAAGACTTGTGATCTATGCACTTTATGCACGAGTAACACAAAAGAGGATGAAGCTCATATCCTGTTTTTTGCCCGTTCTATGAAGTAGCTAGAAAAAAATGGATCATACCTGTTTGTCGAAACTTGGGTGTGCGCTCCTATATGGAAGCAGAAAGGATCCTTAAAACTGATACCAGGCAGGTGTCAGTAGATGTTTATTGCCAATAAGCTTCTTGCGTAAAAAGATGGGTCTGAATCTATAATGAAATTTGAGATGTAAGGTCTAAAACCTATATAGAAACTAGTTATGAAAGTTTATTGCAATTATTTATAAATTGCTGCTGCTACTATGTCCATATATCCTAGTTTTTTAAAGTATTTTTGCAATAGGAAATGATTACAAATTGTTCTTGAATGTATGATTCTATGTGCTTTTAATTAGATTTTAATTGCCTTTTTAGCTTATTTAAATTAGATTTTTAATGTTACGATTTTCAAAGGTCTTCTGTGTATCTGTAAGAGTATAAATTATGTAAATGGAATTGAATGTAATGTTCGTTTTTATGTATCTTTTATGGCTCGTTTGGGCCGAAATAAAGATTAAATTGAATTGAATAGTAAGTTATTGACATTTCTTTTTGTTGAAATCTCCAATGTCCGCAAAGATTGTTGGGCTGTTTCATAAATGCTGCAAAGTTATAACAATACATGAAATACTACAGCCTAAGAATCACATAACATTAGTGACCAAGCCTGCCCTCTTGATATAGATTGTTCTGCAAGTCAAATAAGAGCATAAAAGCAAATGTTGGTGGAATATCCATGTATTCCTTAACAATGACCTTCAATCAGTATTCTACTGGAAGTATGTCTATCCACTGCAAATTTGCAGGTACGACACTGCCTACATGTGTAAAAGCTTAGCTTCCGTTATTCAGCCAAGTAGTGTTCATTGCTGTAAGTGGAAAGTAAGCAGGATTGTGTATGCTGCTTATATTCCTGACCCTGCTACGAGTTACTCTGTGTGCAGCACATATATTCAACATAAAAGATGGGTCACCTGTCAGACCCATCTCATTTTTGAGAAAGCTATTCTAATGTCTTAAACTGAAACACTTTATATGTTATTTGATTGCATACATTTCCACTTTGTATTTTAGGTATACGTAAGACATCTTTTCAGTTTTATAAAGATTTGACTTACTTTTTCCAAAGTCTTTCAGTTGTGCCCCATAGATAATAATCATTTTAGAAGGCTCCTTAAGTCATTGAAGAAATATGAGTTTCTATTTCATTTTCATCAGATTAAAATTGTTTTCCCATACACAATGGATATGATCTGTGAGGCCTGGTGTGCACTGGCTGGATGAAGCACTGAGCTGAAGGCACTACTTCCTTTGTGAAATCTAGAAATGCTATTGCTTTCTTTGAATTGGTCCCCGTTCAAAAAGTATATTGAGGTGGAGAATACTTTATGGGGAATCATATGTAATACTGATTACGGTTGAAATTATTCAAGAATAATTTCCTTCTGAGACCACCCAGATTGATAGGGTGTCTTTTATAATTTGTCCCCATTACTGAATGCAAATTGAGAGTATTTTTTTTGTAGCTAAGGAGCAAAATATGCACCCTCTCAAGAGGGAGTCAATCTGGACCAATCATAGTTGCCTATATTTGGTTGTATAAGATGTTTCCATAAAAAATACATGCTGTTGCCTAAGTTGCCATTATTAAAATCTAGCAGCATCTGAATATTTTTGTGTTTGCCAACCTTTTGTTAAAAATGTTCTACATCTGTACTCCATGTTCTACTTCAACCAAAGTAAAAAGACTAGCTACAACACGTGTCTCTAACAGCATGACCTCCTCCCACGTAATGTAATATACATGGTTGAGTATGTTTCTGATTGTTTTAGAAGTAGGGGAGCCCTATATATTAGTAAACTTGCTACACATAGGGAAATAAACTAAGATAGGGAAAGGTCTATAGACAAGTTACAACATATCAATGAAAATCGAAATTGTAACGAGGAAAGCACTTGTATAACCCACATGAAAAGAACTAATCACCAACTTAATCAAAAAATTCTTAAATTTTTATTGATCAAAAAAAGGGGAGCTTATTTTGTAATTATCAATTTTGTTTCATACTGTTATGATTTCAACATATGATCCATTATTTATACAGCACCATTGTGAAAATTCATTAAAAACCCATAACAAACATACACATAACATTAAGTATGAAAGACAATGCAGGCATAGCGGTGAATAGAGACATGAAAGATGATGGAGGCATAGTGGTAGATACAGACACTACGAGCGTTTCTGCTTGTCAGCCTTCATCAGGTGACCGTATATTTCACTACAATTTAAAAATAGGTGTTAGTGAATTATATACAGTGGGCATCGTAGGAACCGCATTTTTTGTCAAAAACAATACATCATGACATGTAGTCTCACTCAATAAAAATACAGGTACATATTTACAAAACCATGTATGTAATATTTACAGAGCCACTTGCCTTATAATGGAATAAATAAAATATATTTTCCAATTTATAATTGCACAGTACATGCATACTTATATATTTAACAGATCAAACAAAAAAACATACTGGCTTCACTTAAAAAAAACAACATTGTGGAAAATCATCAATACCAGAACAGAAATCTATAAAGAGCTTGTTGATGTCTATTATTCTATGTCAAATTAAGACAAAGTTCATAGGAAGTATCCTCATTGGATGGAACCACATGAATGTCCTGCTAGTATCTCCAAAGGATTTACCATATCAAGGGGAAAATAAAAAATAATAAATGATAAATAATACTTACAGACAAAAAACAACCATGGACAAGACGATAAAAACTGCCAAACGTCAGCGGCAGATATTTCTGTTTAAAACAAAGAGAGATACAATAGATAACGACATAATGACCTAAAGACTGTGAGGAACATCAATTGATGGCCTCATGAAGACACAAGTTTCAGGGACAAAAAGAAACCTTAAGCCAAATACCGATACAAATACCAGTGACCAACTTTAATTCGTGAATTAAGTGCTCTAGAAAAAAGAGGGGAAAGTGAAGCAGCTGTGAAGTGTGCTATAGATCCAGAGGAGAGTGAAAGAAACAGGAGAAAGGAACCAATGACCATGGCAGAAAGCTACAGTTAAATTAAAAATAAAAGGCTACCTAAAGTTTGGAGATCCGCACTTACCAATACTGTGTTTGAAAAACACGCAGATATCGATGATAAGTGTTATAAAGGACACAATTCCTATTAATGTGACAGAAAAAATAAGAATAGAAATAACATGAAAAGCAAGAATGTATAAGCATGAGAGGGCTTGTTGAACAGCATGCTAAGTTTGGAAAGACAATGTGATATATATACCTCAACGGGAAGGAAGGATCTCACAATAATACTCCCAAATATATATGGATGGCCAGAGGATGTAGGGCAGGATACGTATGATGAACCGGGAAATCGATGTTGAAGAGCTGTGATCTATGAAGAAAAATGGCAATAGTTGTGACCCAAATGGCATATAGTAGTGGAAAATGAAGGTTCCACCCCAAGATATAGATACCTGAATGATACACTGGGCACCGATCTAAATATCTCGATGCTATCTTGCGTCCGTATATAGAAAACATACCTGGCTATATAAAGGACACCTGCCAAGTATTCAATTTGTTAGAAGGCACGCCATATAACCAACACATACAATGGCTAGTCACTTTAGATGTAGAAAGCCTTTATTCTAATATCCGCTGTGAAGGTGCCCTTGTGGCGGTCAGATGGTTCATTGAGACATATCGAGTTGATTGCAACCCAAAATTCTTTATTTACTGTCTCACCATTGTTCTCAAGGAAAACATATTTGAATTTCGTGGCACTTTGTTTAGACAAACGAAGGGTGTGAGTATGTGCGCTTCTTGCGCACCTACCATAGCGAATATTTATGTAGCATACTTTGAACATCAATTTGTTTTTAAGGAAGTGGCCCCTTTTTCTGAGACAACGTTGAAATGGTCACGTTATATAGATGACATCTTCATTTGGGATGATAATGAAGATATATTGTCAGACTATATACAATGTTTGAATCTGTGTGACCATAACCTTCAGTTCACCTCACATTGTAGCAATGTCCAAATTGAGGTTTTGGATATCATGATTAAGCACGAACATGGTCAACTATATGTTGATCTATACACAAAACCTACGGCACGAAACACCATCTTGCATCATACCAGTTTCCACCCCCTCAAGCAAAAGAATGGGATCCCTTTTGGCCAATTTTTGCGACTGCGTCACAATTGTACCAAATTAGAGGATTATGATTTACGTGCATGTGAGATGAGAGCAAAATTTACAAATCGAGGCTATCCCCATTGCGTTATTCTTGACGCCCACAAACGTGCACGTTTTTACGACCATCAGCATTTACTGTCAGGCAACTCTAACACAAGAGACACTAATCTTGTCTTTGTTACAAGACATTCTGTCCTATATGAGCAACTTCGACAAATTATAAGCTCCAACTGGTAGTTGCTAAATTCTAACAAACCACATAATGAAATCATTCAGAAGCCCATGTCCGCTTACCGAAAAAATAGGAACATCAAAGATCTAATAGTTAGATCTCGCATGCCCACCTCTAAACAACCTATACAGTGAAGTATAGTTGACATGCAACCTATTAACGGAAATTTTAAATGCAGAACCTGTAAGATATGCCCTTTATCCTTTGAAACTAAATCCATATGCCATAATGGCATAACTGGGGAGAGTAAGGGCATTACTAACTGTAAATCAAAAAACATCATATATGTGCTAATCTGTCCATGACAAAAAGCATATGTTGGAGAAACTTCGCGGACTATGAATGTCCAACTTACAGAGCACAGGTCTGCTATCCATACAAAGAAATTAGCAGCTCCAATGGTATGCCATTTCCTTGAACATCAACATTCAGCCGATGATTTACGCTGGTTCGTGCTTGAGAAGATTACACCGGTAGCAGGGATCTGCTCTGACAAAATAAGAACAAAGCGTGAGGTATACTATATCTTCATGTTAAATACTGTGTCCAATGGATTGAACTCAGCAATACCTTGAGACCAAGCCATTATTTGAGACCGACGCTTTGTACTACTACTAATTCATTTCTTACTTTCAGTACACACTGTATATATTATTCATTATTTCTGTGTATGTTTTTATATAATATCCTTAGAGGTAGTGTGCATTGTCTCTCCCCTTTTTTCTATAATCCTAGCATTGCATTAGCCACATACTTAGATGTTAATGATCAACAACTTGACTGTCTGGATGAAACCAGGTGAATACATTGATCTGTCTTCTCTCCACTTGGATTTATTATTATCCTTATTTTCATTTTTAATCCTTGTAATGTGTGTAAGTTATCATTTTTTTTGCATCATTTCACACCCTTTTTCGTTTATACATACATTCATACCTTTTGTACCATCAGTACTAATATTTGTTATTCATTTTTATTATTTCTGCAAAACAATGTTTATTGCAGCCTCGGGAGGTTCATTTGTTATCTATCTTCATTATTTCAGAGAAACAATTAATTTGTGTTGAGCTCTTTTTGGTATTTTTGGTTTACATGAAAAATGTCCTTGCTGGTTTTTTCATCAGCCCCCGTTGAATTCCACATCAACATTTTGCTGCTTATTTTCGTATGTTATTTTTCATGTACTCGTTTTTTTTTTGTCTGTTATCCTTTGCTCTGACCTCCGGTTTATATATACAGTCCCCTTTTTGCCTCAATCCCCTGAGGATCACAACATTCCCAGTCCGTCCTTTCTTTTCATTAAATATTGACCTCCCGGCAGTCCTTTCTCTATTTTCGTGCTTCATTAATTCAATTTTTGCATATATAAGCGGCCACTGTGCTTGGGCCCAAGTCACTACTGGCCTCACCGTTCACTGAACCCAGACACCGGATGTGACAGCAATTCGTGTCAGATCGATGGTCATACTCTGTTTCAACTTCGCACTATGCAGGAACGGTCTATTAAAAGAGCCTTGGACCGAATAGCTTTTTATTAACACCACCTGTTTTTCGCCCCTCAGATGTTTAACAAAATACCCGCAATATATTATGTTGTGTTAACTTTTCGAAATGCATTAGGAGACCCTGCTCTTTGGGCACATTGTAGACATCGATAGTTGCCCGTATTCACAACTAGTCTATAGAACTTTCCCTAACTGAGTATGTTTCTGATGCCTTAAACATGGGTTGGAAGATTATTAATTAATGGTTGAAGAAATATATTTACATGCTCTGAGATAGACTGAGTTGGTGATTCAATGCCCGACATGAAAGGTATGACCAGAGGCGATGTTACGTTCTCATGCACCTTCATTGTGTGTTCTGAAAGAGTGAGGCTTTGGTACATCAAGAAATTGTTCTCTGATAGCATGCCTGATTTTGTGTCAGTACTTGAATTTATTTTATAATAGTCTAGTAATCTGAAGGATAGGCTTCAGGTGCTGTCAGAAGTAGAACCAGTTATCACGTTAGCGCCCTTGATTTTCATAGTCATAATCACAATGACTAATAATGACTCTTTCCTTGTTGCCAATAGATATGTCTAATTTAAGGGATCTCAAAGCTGGAAATGCAGACCCATCTATGTTCTTTTTCCAAAATTTCATTTTGTTCAATGTATCTCCGCTGCCTCCATATCTTTAAGACTGGTTCTGTAAACTGAATCAATTTATAGGCAAATGGGGAAGGACTACAAATCTAGAACTAAAACAACTATCCTAGCTCCTTTCAACTGAGGTATCAAAATCAGCTAATAGCATGTAATCTCAACAGGATCATGCTAATTTTCCATGGTTGTAAAAGGTCCATGCATATCTTGAATGTCCTGAATGGGAAAGTAAGAGAGTTAGAAAGATCCCCTTGACTGTCTAGAGTAAGCTCGCTTGTAAAAGAGCTCCCTTAGTTTTAGTTATCTCATGTATTTGTACAAAGCCATGTCAGCCTACCAAATCATAGTCATTCACAGAAAACACATTCCATGTTAAGAACTTAAACTTCTTTGTCAGTTATCATCCTGTTTGAACAGATGATTCCAGATCATTTAAGTTCACAGATATTCAGGCTAAGTAGGCAAAGGGATACTTATTGACAGTACGTTTAATGTCTGATGTTCCTCCAGCCTCCTGAACCTCTCCTAAGGGCCTAATTGTGTTCTCATCTATACTCTTTAATATTGCAACTGATAATGCTGTGCTTCTCCAAAAAAGAATTGTGTTGTTACTCCATACCAGTATCAAACATTTAGACTGGAGATATTTAACCTACATCATTTCATCCACTAGAAATTGATTAAAAACTTAAAATACACATTTCTCAATTACTTGCTATGCCACTAATGGCTGGGGAATGATGTCCAGGGCACAATCAAACTTCAAACCAACATTAACAAGCTCCATCGATCTTGAGACAGAAGCTTCAAAATCTATAGGGAGAGTCCTCCTTTGAGAGCCAATGAGAGACACAGGAGGAAGTAGAGGTTTAAGCAATGGTAGTGCCTCCATACAGATGTGAAGTAATTAACCGGAAACCGGAAAGTTGTCTTGATAACTTAGTTTATTAAGTTATAAAGATGTGAGCCAGGCGAGAGCCGATCCAGCTCCAACCGACATCCAATGCAGGAATGACACTCAAACATTCCACAGTAGCTAAGCACATCACCGTATTCTAAACATTAACATCATAAGACAAGGGCAATGTACAGCATAGTAATGTAGCTAATTACATGAAATACTATATTACTCCCTTTCCTCCAAACATCAAACAAAAGTAAATAATAAAAAATAAAAACAGAAATAAAAAAAAAGTAATCTCTATATCTTACAGGTTTAACAATATTGCGAGAACTTTTTCTGCCACCCACAATAGTGGCAGAATTACAAGTAGAAATACCTCTTGAACCAGAAATTTGACAGTTTTGACTTTAGCAACTTTGTTTAGATTTCACCAAAATCCACCTTTAACCTGAATAGCATTTCCCACAATCTTAATGACTTGAACAGGAGTGCCAAATTTACTATCACCCTTGTTTCCATGAGTAGATTTTTTGATTCTTACAATATCTCCTACTTTCAAAATAGTTGATTTTGATCCCTTCTTTAGATCAAAATTGTTTTTTTGTTTGACTTGAGTAGAATACACATTCTCTTTTACTATTGACATCAAATTATTTACATTGGAATCAACTTTGATCCATTTAGACATCCAACCTCGACAAAAGGAAGTGTTTGGTTTCCTTCCTCTCATCAATTCAAATGGGGACACTTTAGTCAAAGAATTTGGTGTCGTCCTATAGAACCAAATCATGCTCTTGAGTGATCTGGCAACATCGTAATTATTAGCCTTGGCCCACTTCACACAGTCACCAACGACTCTGTTCATTCTTTCCACTAATCCATTCCCTTGAGGATGATAAAGAGAACTTTTCACATGTTTAACTCCAGAATTGGACAAGAAAAGCTCAAAATCATTACTGACAAATTGCTTTCCATTGTCAGTAACTAACGTTTCTGGAAAACCTTCCCTAATCCACACATCACTCAAAAACTCAACAATGCTCTTAGTGTCAGCTTCTTTAACAAGTTTGTATTCTGGCCATATTGAAGCATAATCCACTAAAACTAAAATAAATCTTGAATTTCCTTTGAGCGTGACATATGGCCCCATAACATCAATTCCTTGTTTAGCCCAAGGACGTTCAGGACACTTAACAGGAATTAAAGGAGGAACCCAAGTCTTAAGACACTTGTCAGATGATCTACAAACATAACAATCTCTCACAAACTCATTGATCTCAGCATCCATTCCAGGACACCAAAACGTATCCTTAATGCGACGTTTGGTGAAAGAAGACCCTAAATGTCCTTCGTGAGCTCTTACAATAATACCTTTCCTAAAAACATGAGGAGGAATAATCTTTTCAATCCCTAACAAAATTCCATCCTCAATAGAAATCTCTTGTTCAATTTTAGAAAAAGTTTGAAGTGAAGAAGACAAAACTTTTTCACGTGGCCATCTCGACCTAACAAAATTACAGACATCCTGAAGCACGCTAATCTTTTCAAATGCTTCTCTCCATTCTCCTTCTGAACAAAATTTTAGGTCAGGAATATCAACAACAGCCACAAGACAATCATCACAATCTTCTTCTATAAGATCAGAAAATGTAACTTCATCTTCATGAGACTCAGTGGGAGGAAAGCGAGACAGAAAATCCGCCCTGACATTTTTACCACCAGCAATGTGTACAACGTCAAATTGATATTGTAACAACTTGGTCACCATTCTCATTATCCTACAAGTACAGCACTTTGTAGGAACACCACCCAAAATATAGACAAGAGGTTTGTAATCGGTCTGAAGTAAGAAACGTTTTCCCCACACATACGGACTAAACTTTTCGATGGCCCATGCACAACCCAAAAGTTCTTTCTCTATAACAGAATATTGCAATTCAGGAGATCTCAAAACTCTTGATGCAAAACCAATTGTTCTCTCAATTCCATCTTCATTTTGGGTTAGAGTAGCGCCAAGTCCTACCTGACTGGCATCAACAGTCAAGCAACAGAGTAGTGTGGGATCAAACGGCTTGAGAATAGAACTTTCTGTCAAAATATTTTTAACTTCATCAAACGCCCTAACACATTCACTGCTCCAAACAAACTTCACACCTTTTTTCAGTAGACTACTAATGGGACGAACAATAGTCGCGTAATGAGGAATAAACCTCAAGTAACATTCACAAATTCTGAGTAATGACTTGACACCAGTCTTGTCAATAGGAGTGGTAGCATTGGAAATAGCTTCTAAAAGGCCAGGTCTGGGCTTAAGACCATCATGAGTAAGAATGTGCCCTAAATACTCAACTGCTGTGCAAAGAAATTTACACTTTTCCAACTTCAAAACTACACCATGTTCTTGGAAAAGACCCAAAACCTTGTCCAAAATCAAATCATGTGCAGAAATGTCTTTTCCAAATATGAGTACATCATCTTGGAACACAGACACTCCCTCAATACCTCTCAAAATATTCCCCATCACCCTCTAAAATACCAACGCAGCCGAAGCCAGGCCGAAGTGCATGCGTTTATATTGAAAAGTCCCTAAAGGAGACACAAAAGCTGTGAGATGAAGGGAATCAGGGTGCAATTCAACCTGGTGATAGACGCTAGCTAAGTCTAGCTTGGTGAAAAACTTAGCACCTTTGGTTGAAGCAAAGAGGTCATTGATTTTGGGGAGAGGAGCAGAGTCCACCCACATCTCCTTGTTGAGTGATCTGAGGTCCACACACACCCTGAGCTGACCACCCCTTTTTCGTGCCACCACTAAAGGCGAAAGCCACAGGGAAGATTCCGTGGGCTCTATGACCCCCTTTTCACACAGTTGTAAAAGTTCCTTTTCTAAATCTTCTCTGACGCTAAAAGGAACACCCATGAGCTTATGTTTGACTGGTGTGGCACCATCTTTAACTATGATTCTGTGTTTAAAACCGTTGATCTTTCCTAAATCAGAACCAAACACAGACGGAAAACGCTCTTTGAGAACCTGCACTTCATTAGAACATCCAACTACAAGTATGTGTTCTTTAGCTCCAGGCCTAAGTATCATACCAAAGAGACCCTGTTGGAACCATCCTAAAATATTTAGACCCTTCACCGCTACATACATTTTTCCTCTGATCCTTCTTCCCTTGAAACATAATTCATCTTCAAAGAAACCTAACAACTCTATTTTTCTCCCTTCATATGATACTGGTGCGCGATCAGGTGGAAGAAGAGGCTGATCACCTTTCCAGGTTTCATCAAAAAGATTCTTGGTGACCCTGGGTATTTTAGCCCCAGAATCGACTAGCAGTTTGACATTCTTATTTCCGATAGATATGTCAGCAATCGGATCAACACAAGTCTTAGGATCACCTTCAATAACTTCACTAGAAACATTATCAGAAACCAAAGAAATAGTTTCTGAGTCAGAGGAAGATTCAAAATCTATTAAACATACAGTAGGCTTCTTGAAATGTCTTTGGTTCCTTAACTTTAGACACACTTTTGCGAAATGCCCTGCCTTCTTACAAAAATTGCACGTGAAATTAGCTGCAGGACATTGTGAACCCTTGGAATGAAGTGGATTATCACATTTCATACACATAGTAGAATGAGAAACACTCTGAGTATTACTTGTATCAAATTTTGTAGGAGGTTTTCCACCAGGATTACTTTAGCCAATAGATTTTTTTACCAGTTTTAATAGACGAATTTTGGTTAATGGAATTGAGGGGCTCAATAATTTTCTACTCTAATTCTTTGAGAGAAACCATAGACGTTTCAACACTCTTTGCGAGTTTGACAGTGTCATCTAATGATGGATCAGCCATAGCTAGTAGTTTTTGTCTGATATTCTTGTCCTTACAATGGCACACAAACTGATCAATTGTTCTGTAAGATTTTCAAATGTGCATTCTGATGCTAGCCTCCAAAAGACAGAAATATATGAGTCAATATCTTCATTTTCTGATTGTTCCTCTTAAAGAACTTGTGCCTGAGGACCATCAAGCTTGGTTGCTTGTCAAAACGAAGCTTTAGTTTTTGCACAGTCTCTTTATATTCATCTAAAGGTGCATCATCAACTTGGGGTAAATCTGGTAAATGTTTAAACACAGATCTTCCTTCAAAACCTAGGAAATGTAATAATATTTTTTTTCTATCAGCATTGAATCTGGAAGCACCAATAACTCCTAGATAATTTTCAAAAGCATTGTGCCAAATTTCCCACCTAATAGGAGGTTCCCCAGGGGTATCAAGAAAAGGTGGAGGTGGATTGACAGATTGTAGAGTGCACATAGTGAAAATTATGATAAAAAGGTTTTAAAATAATTCTAAATTGTATATAATAAATTATTACACAGTTACCATATAATAATTTAAACTTACAAATAGGTACTGCTTGGATATGAGCATATAAACATATAAATATGCTCTAAATTCTTAAAAAGGCTCTAACTTATACTTGCACTAAGTGTTTGTATGCTAAAATGTAGATATGGTAGACAAAAAAAACATATTGAGACATAAGTGCATAATAGATTGAACCAACGTTAGCACGTTAAAATGTACATACAATTGTTGTTCTAAACTATAACTAAAGTTGTGAGCAACAGCGCGGTGATTCCTGCAATGCAGCTTGAAGTTTTAAACAATGAAGTGTTTGTACTATAACTAAAGCTGTGCCCATCAGCGCGGTGATTCCTGAAAGTTTAAAACGATGAAGTGTTTGTACTTGAAAGCGATTACAAAGCTGTGCGCATCAGCGCTGTGACGTGAATGCTGTGAGTGCTCCTTGTTGCTGGGCAACAGTACAATTATGACGCCTCGACGTTTGAACGTAGAAGAAGACGTCACAGCGTGGTTCCAGCGTAGCTCAGAATGAAGACAGTGAAAAGGTTTGTGACAATAAGGCGTTCCAGCAAAGCGCAGAGTTGAGGTTAATGAAGGAATGAAAGAAAACATCAGCAATGTAAGTCACGAGTGATACAGTGGGCATGAGTCAACTGTGTGTGCGTAGTTTGAAAAATGCACATAGAAAATTTTAGAGACGCTGTAGAATCCAGCAATGTAGTTTGAAGATGTACAAGTTCTAAGCACAAAGTTGATACAATGACGGTAGTTGACAAATAAAGACAAACTACAAGGTTTCCATAGTGACAATGTAAATCTTAGTCACAACAAATGTCGAAGAGCGTAGAGATAAAAACGCAGTTCACGTAGACAGTACACTGCAAGGAAATGAAACTCCCTACTGTGATAGCAGTAGTTAATGTTCAGTCTTGAAAAACAATATACAGTGATGACCCTGTATCGCTTGAAGAAACAGCAAACTAGATGGACTCCATCGTAGAAAATGACTACAGTACGTAGGGTTCTTCATGTAACGATCGTCGCCAAATAAATGAAGTAATTAACCGGAAACTGGAAAAGTTGTCTTGATAACTTAGTTTATTAAATTATAAAGATGTGAGCCAGGCGAGAGCCGGTCCAGCTCCAACCGAAATCCAATGCAGGAATGACACTCAAACATTCCACAGTAGCTAAGCACATCACCGTATTCTAAACATCAACATCATAAGACAAGGGCAATGTACAGCATAGTAATGTAGCTAATTACATGAAATACTACAAGATGTTAAGGATTTTATGAACAAAATAGGTGGATAGCTAATCACACAATAAGTATGAGTTTATTTCAGGGCAGTAATGGACTGATATTCACGCGACATTTTACTAACCTTTCTCTACGGCCGAATGATCTCTATAACATATCTGATATAGTAGGCTTTTTCTTGCTGACTTCTAAGTCTTAATAATGCTGTGTATGTTAAATTCAAATTAATATTATGTTAAAGCAGGTATAGTTAGTGTGCCATTTTATATCAGCATAGAGTTTTTATATGTTTGTTTTCTGACATAACGGAGGTAAGCTTAGGGGCTTTTTCTGGTGCTATTATTTGTCTTTGGGTGAGATTTGCAATCTTACATGGGGGTGGGTCATAAAAGGATTCTAGAATGATCAGGGTATGGGTAGAGTCATATTTCTGTAGGGAGGACAGTCACGACTTTGGTACAGTGATACATAGTGTATTGAACATTTATTAATTACATGCTTGCATATTTAATTGAATGTCAACCTCTGTAATTGACAAAACTCATTCCTAATTGGCAAAGCTTCATGTTGTTGGGGTGAGTGGTGCCTGCCGGACCGCACCGCAGGGGGAGGACTACAATCCCCACCACTCCTTGGGGCAGCACCAATACACTCAAAAGCGCGACTCCGACCCTCAGCACTGTAATTGACATTACTGAATCCTACCTGCAAAAGCTTCATGTTGTTGGAGTGAGCCGTGCCTGCCAGACCGCACCACAGGGAGAGGACTACAATCGCCATCACTCCTTGACTGAATCCCACCTGCCAAAGCTTCATGTTGTTGGGGTGAGCTGTGTCTGCTGGCCCGCACCGCAGGAGGAGGATTACAATCCTCAGCACTCCTTGAGGCAGCATCAATATGCCCAAAAGCACAATGCCGACTTTGGCACTGTAATTGACATAACGGAATCCTACCTGCCAAAGCTTCATGTTGCTGGGCCAAGCCATGCCTGCTGGTCCGCACCGCAGGGGAAAGACTACAATCCCCATCACTCCTTGGGGTAACACCAACACGCTCAAAAGCACAATGGCAACCTGTGGAGGGGTGTGTGTGGGTGGGCACGCCCGGGCTGAGCCCGGACCAAGGGCGGGCCCATCCACGCCCATCAGCACCCGTAAGAGGCTGGGCCCTGCCTCTAACTCCCGGTTCCCGAATGAGTGACATGCCTAGCCAATAGCAAAAAGAAAGACTAAGCAACAGTAATGAGGAGGTGAGTCTATTTAACCTTGAATTCCTTCTTGACAAGGGCAGCAAATGTACTATCAAAAGAAATAAAATTACCTACATCCTGCTCCCGATTTAGGGTTGATTGATTAAAATCAAAGAAGGTGTAAATGATCTGTTAAAACCCAATAAACCAGACATAGTTCATCAGGTCAAACCCTCATTAGAAAGTGATAGTGTGGCATCAGTGGATAAAAATAGGGCCCCATTACTATCTTATCAGGATATATGCCTAAGGTGAACCCAGCAGCAAAAATGGGAGAGGGAAGATGGGATAAACACAACTTATCCCTCAGGTGTGACCACTCAAGAGGTCGACTCGAGGCTTCACACTCAAAGTATCCCACCACCCTGCCTGAGGGTATGAGAAGGTAGAAATGTGGGTAGAGAGGATAGTGGACAGCTGTTAATAGATGAATGCATAAGTATGACTGTGCAGTCTGCAATGAAGGTTAGGCCTGTCAAACCGCTACTAGTCGGTGAGGACAGGTGTAGGTTATACCTCCTCCCTGAGGCGTGCTCACATGTAATAACTCAGATAAATGTCCCCGTAGTGAAGGAGACCCAAAAGGAATCTAAGGGACAACTCATAACTAAAGCCCTCCACTGGTTTAATAAAATCTCAAAGTTCTCACATAACCTTAGCAATCATATTATAATGTCTAGGAGGGTTAACTGGGTGGTTCATACTCCAAAAACCATAGGAATTGCTAAAATAGTAGGAGAATTATTGAGAACCCTACAGATTAGAACTCACACTGGATCAGAGATCACTGCTCTCCCCCTTGGTTTTTTCTAAAGACCTAATAGATTACAGGCCACGGAGAGAGGTTAGAGGAATCAGGCCCCCCTTGAAAGTAAAAATTACCACCATTACGGGGCCCAACGCCTCTATTAAAATGTTAAGAACTCACACAATCGCTTTGCCCTGTTAGAAGGCCGAAAAGAGTGTGATTGTTTATGTGGTATCCCATCTGCTGTGAGGGAACCAACCCTAAATGACCCTTTCCCTTGCAATAAGAATGGAATTAAAACCTCTGATAACTCAAGGGCTCAGTTTATGTCATGGAATATTGCAGGATTAAGGCAGAAATTGGGGAACACTGGCTAGTGGGGTACTGTGGACAAACATGTCATAGTTTGTTTACAGCAAACGTGGGCCACAGAAGCCATCCTGTTTTATGGATACCGTTCTTATCAAACAATGGCCTAGCCCATAAGGGCGGGAAGAGCAAGTGGTGGCCAATTAACTTTGGTTGCACACACTTTTAATCTCAATGTGCAATTTGTAAACCCCCTTTTTTCCCTATATTACTTTGTAACGGCTGTGAAGACTAGGATCGGGCTATAATTAATTACTATAACTACAATTTTACGGGGAATATGGCGGGGATTAGTGTGTATGAATCTGATATCAAGTGCTTAGACTTGCTCTTTAGTTTGTCAGAAGTTCGAAGAATATCTCAAGGCCTTGACACAGGGAGCCACAGGGGAACAGGTGTTGTGGTGCCGGAAGCGGAGGTGATGGAGACGTCAATGGAGCTGGGACCATGGAAACCACATGTTCAGCTTGGCCTGAAGAAGACTAGAACGCTGCTCGATTCCAGATGGTTCTGCAGGTTAGTCGGATGGGTGGAGCATGTTCAAGAAGGGGGCAAGGCCATGCCACGATTCGTGTTTAGGCATGACTTAGATACCATGTCGGGACACCAATGGACACCAATGAATATAGCGTGCTCACGTGTCGCACATGGTAAACTGGAAGGTTCTCAACAACTCCTGAAGGAAACATGTGGTATTACAAAGGTTTGACCTTTCAGGTAGGGCGGGTGCAACTTGACGGATGGAACCAATTAACCAGGAAACAAATGTATCTCTTTTACCCAAAAGTGAACGATGGAAAACCACAATACGACACTAGGAACAGTGGGTGTGAAGTTCGCTATTGGTTCACATGTTCTGAGCAAATACTTGGCAGAGAGACAAGTGCAATGAAACTTAGGGCTTTGGGGAATATTAGTTATGGTATCATAGCAAGCCCATAAATGCCGCAGGGTAATGCATCATGAGCCCTGTGCGCTGGACCCACTACACAGAGTGCACAGGAAGTGGTTGTGATACCAGTCAACAACCAAAGGTCCATACGAGCGGTGGAAGGTCCGATATGATAATTATGCTAAAATATTTACATACACGCAGATCCGCCAGTACAGTAATATCAATTGGATCAGCTGCCCTAACCAATATCCACTTTGCACTAATTGGACACCAGACTGTCTCCGCAAATTTTACTTGCAGAGGCAGTATTATTTGTTTATTTATTTTTTTATGTTTGAAAAGCTTTATTTAACAGACAATAAAAATATTACATACCAGCAATACATAATAGAGATGTGAAAGTGGAAGTATAACAAAAGAATTGGCTAGTACATTGAGAAAGAGAATAAAAGCTATTTTTAGGATTTGTTATGAAGTAGGGAATGGAGGAAGAACAGTGGCAGGTAAAAAAGGGGGGTAGTTCTAACACATTGACATAAAAGAAAGCTGCATATTACATTGCATATTACATAGGAATGTGAGTGAACTATTGATCAACTAATTCCATATATTAAGTCAACATGGGTGAGAAAAATAGAGAACAGGGATAACAGCATTCAAGGGGGGTTGAAATTTCCAGAGTTTAGAGGAGAATTATTTTTTAAAACAATCTGATTTAAATAAGTGTTAAGGGGTAGCCAGAAGAGATCTCTATCAACCATTGGTTTACAGGAGGAGGCTAATGCTACATCAAGTCTGTAAAAATGACAAAGACTATTCCACCATTGTTGTATAGATAGTTTTGTGAGGACTTTCCAATTGCGAGAAATGTGTTGAAAAGCTAGAGCAAGCATGAGATCGAAGAGACCATGGCTATGGAAGGGTATATCTAAGGAATCAGAGAGACTGCCATCGAAGAGGAGGGTATAGAATAAAAGCTGGAAATCTCAAACACGCCAGAGATATATGACCAAACCTTCCCGCAAAAGTTCGAAACCGAAGACAGAGGAAGAGAAGATGTACAAGATTAGCATTAGGGGAACCGCAGGTCCAGCAGTTAGAATCAGTAGAAGAAGAAAAGCGGGCTATAGAGGCAGGGGTAAAATGAAGTCTATGATAAAGAAAAAACATAGAGTGGGTAAGAGAAGCAGAGCAAGAGATTTTTTGAGATCTGGACCATAGTTTATCCCAGAAGCTAATAGTCCATTCTCATCCCAGATCAGAATCCCAAGAGAGTTCCAGTTTAGATTTAGCGCTGTCTGGATAGGGGGCTAAGAAATATTTGTGTATAAGGGAGGCTTTGGGTAGAGAGAGGAGTATTTTAAGAAGAGAGTTTTGGGCTTCAGTGGGGAATTAAGAGGGAAGAAAATAGTAAACCTCAAGAATAATCGCCATGAGAATAGTAAACTTCTGGAAAAAGGAACAGGGACAATGGAATGAGGCTTGAAACTTGGGGAAAGAACATGGTGAACGTCCGTTAAAAATAGATGTTTAACCCAAATAATGAATTTCACTCTCAATGCTTTCCAAAGTATGATTCTGTTATGAAGGAGAATAAGAGAGGTATGCCAAATAGAAGAATCTAAGAAGGATTCCCAAGAGACAGGATTGGGTTGGACCAAAGGTTTCAAAAGGGAACAATTGTGTTTAAATAAGGGAAGGGAGGTATGAGGAGTTTTAGCAGAAAAAACAACAGCATTTCCTTGAAAGAAAAGGGCAATAATTAATTTTGCTCAATGGAGAGCCAGAGAGGAGTAAAAGGGGAATGATCAGAGAAGAGCCATTTCGAGGCCTATCAAAAGGAAAAACGATTTGTGATAGAGAAGAAAATTTCACACCACCATTAGACTTTGTCTTGCGAAGAGAAGATAAGGAAATTCTAGCTTTCTTATTTCTCCAAAGGAATATAGGAATCAATGTGTTTAAATTAAAGGGTGGGAATATGAATGGGGAGCATAGAGAGTGTATAAATTAAAATAGGAGCCATAATTTTAATTGAATGTAACCGGCCCCACCAAGAAAGAACAAGCATTTACAATGCAACGGTTTCGCCTTTTGATAAAACCGTATATAAAGCACAAATGATAATAGTGGAAAACGGGTTCGTTTTGATCACATTAAAATCTTTGTTCCATCACACTTCACAACTATAAAAATGTGCCTCATTTGAGCTTTCCTTGCTGCTAGTGTATTGTGAAATAATTGTACAGTCAATTTACAGGTACTTAAATCCTGTTGCAAGTTAGGAAAAAAATGGGCACCCTACCGTCTTTCCTTTCATACTCCCTATACCACAGCAATATTGTGACATAGGTCACTTTATAAAATCTTTTCACTTTGCAGTCATAAGATGAAAGTAAAAATCAATATCCCTTTTACAAAAATGAGAAGCATGTTGTCAGAAGACATAACCTGACATGTGACCCCTATCTTTGAACGCTTAGCAAATGCAACAAGATAAAAACTAAATGTAAAGGCATGTCTATCGTTCATTCACTTTCGGAACTCCGGCATGCTGTAACACCACCCTGACGGCTATGCTAGCAGAGAATCTTCTCCCTAAAGTAAGTGCTGTGGAACTCGCTATCAACCTATCAACTACTGGAACAAAGTAGGTACTGGTACCTGTTGCTTCATAAAAGAGCCAATACTCTACCATACGAAGTAAAAAGCCTACGCAGAAGTGTGTCCGCCCTGCGAGGTCAAATTAAAGGAGGACAGGTAATCGTCACCTGACAGTACCTACCCAGTTAACGTGCTATGATAGGATCCCGGTCTATAACGCCGACATTGAGTATAATGACGACTAATAAATAGTTGAACTTGCGGCGAAATTCCGTCTCTAAACAAAGGTACCACACTGCCCTCTGCAAGAAACATTCAACAGGCCAGCGTGCAGCCAAAGCCCCATCTTAAAAGAGATCACGTTGTGGTGTCTGCGTCACACGCACAATAATCTTTTTCTTAGAATTGCGTGGACATGTCCAGTTGCACAGGCTACAGAAACAAAAAAAATTCAACCCGCATGTTTCCGTTACGGTCTAGTTGTGGCTGCCATGCACATCGCCTGCAAATAACCAAATGAGACTCATGTTATTGAGCTCATCTCGAAAGGTCATGACACTTACTGACTTAAAAAGGCGCTAGGCCAGCGAGGTCTCTACGACTCCAATTACAGCAACAAAGTCCTTATTTATCTTTCACCACAGCGCATACACCAGACTGCACACCCCTAATTACGGATTAAAGTTCACAGCTCCGTAGGACATATTTCACATTCTGCACGGTTTTACTGCAGGACTTCACGAATCTCCCTTCGCCTTACCAAACCCGTTAAAGTTAGATTGTTAAAACACTCACAATGGATTATTTCCTTTTGGATAGCCGCACTACGTCATGGTAGTGTTCTTAACAGCCTGCATTCCAGTTCTAACATTTTACTGCACACATGGCTGCGCTACATTAAATTTCTCTGACACATGCAATAAAAAGATCTAACTTCAGTTCGACGTGCTTATGTATTTTTTTAAACACAAACGAAGCACTGCAGCTGTCACCATGGGAACAGAATAATTGATCGTGTAAAGACGCCTGCTAGCTTATGGCAGAGGGTGGCCTATGGCAGTCTGCTTTCCAAATCGGGTCATCAAAACTCTCCTTGGCCTGTGTTTTCCAAATATATTTAACTACACCCGGTTGATAGAAGGACTTTTCACGTAAACGTACGATTACCGTGTAATTTAAGAGTTCTTCGTTGTTCAAACTTCCCTCCTTTGTGTTCTCATCCCATGCATCACATAGTGGCCACTACTTAATTTATTTTTATTTTTGAATTCTGGATTCCCTCCACCTTCTTATGCTTGCGTTGTGAATGAGCTATTTTTCTTCCTCAACTGTTAATTAGGCTTGTTCCGCGTGTAACTATGTATTTATAGCCCTCGGGATATGAATGTCTAACGAAAGACAATTACACTATAAAACAGAAAGCCAGTGTTCAAGTCAACAACTTCAAATAACAACAAGGTGCACAGGAGGGGCGGGGGCCAGAGACTTCGGCACAGCCCCCAACCCCAAAAGCAACCACACCCCGTGCGAAGCGGTGCCGATCGCTGCTTAATTAAAGGAGGGGGGGCGGAAGTTAATGAGACAGCCCCCTCCCGGGCACCACAACGCACGATGCAGAAACTGATGAGGGTGGCTCCTGCTCCGTGGTCCAGCTCAGCCCACCTCCCCCCTCCCCCTGCCCAGGGCTCGGATGCCGCTGGCAGTGGCGTAACGATACTTGAGGGGGCCCCCCTGCAAGGTACATGGAGGGGGCCCCCCTCACTCCGGACCCCAAGCCCCGCCCTGACCCTCAGTGGACTCAGAATCTCATCCGTCAGCCAGACCCCAGGGCCTAGCCCCGCCTTGATCCTCACTGGATTCAGACCCTCATCTCTCAGCCAGACCCCGACCCCCGCTCTGACCCTCACTGGACTCGGACCTTCATCCCTCAGACCCCAGGCCTAGCCCCGCCCTGACCCTCACTGGACTCAGACCTCTCATCCCTCAGACCCCGACCCCCGCTCTGACCCTCACTGGGCTCGGAACTTCATCCCTCAGACCCCAGGTCTAGCCCCGCCCTGACCCTCACTGGACTCAGACCCCTCATCCATCAGCCAGACCCCACGCCCCGCCCTGACCCTCACTGGACTCAGACCCTTATCTCTCAGCCAGACCCCGACCCCCGCCCTGACCCTCACTGGACTCGGGCCCTCATCCCTCAGACCCCAGGCCTAGCCCCGCCCTGACCCTCACTGGACTCAGACCCCTTATCCATGAGCCAGACCCCAAGCCCCGCCCTGACCCTCACTGGACTCAGACCCTCATCTCTCAGCCAGACCCCGACCCCCGCACTGACCCTCACTGGACTCAGACCCCTCATCCAGACCCCAAGCCCCACCCTGACCCTCACTGGACTCAGACCCTCATCCCTCACCAGACCCCAAGCCCCGCCCTGACCCTCACTGGACTCAGACCCTCATCCCTCAGCCAGACCCCAGGCCTAGCCCTGCCCTGCCCCTCACTGGACTCAGACCCTCATCCCTCAGCCAGACCCCCGGCCTAGCCCCACCCTGGACTCAGACCTCTCATCCCTCAGACCCCAGGCCTAGCCCTGCCCTGACCCTCACTGGACTCAGACCCTCATCCCTCAGCCTGACCCCAAGCCCCGCCCTGACCCTCACTGGACTCAGACCTCTCATCCCTCTGCCAGACCCCCGGCCTAGCCCCACCCTGGACTCAGACCTCTCATCCCTCAGACCCAAGGCCTAGCCCCAACCTGATCCTCACTGGACTCAGACCCTCATCAAGACCCCCGGCCTAGCCCCACCCCGACGCTCACTGGACTCAGACCTCTCATCCCTCAGACCCCAGGCCTAGCCCCACCCTGACCCTCCCTGTACTTAGACCTCTCATCCCTCAGACCCCAGGCCTAGCCCCACCCTGACCCTCACTGGACTTAGACCTCTCATCCCTCAGACCCCAGGCCCCACCCTTCTGTTGTTCACTTTAAATTATGGATATGAGCGCCGCCGCGCCCGGGCGCCCCAGATGCCACACACACGCCCCACATGGACACGCACCTGAGTGCTGCTGCTTATTGGCCCGGCTGGCTGGTGCATGATGTTTGTGCGTGCCCTGGGGCTGCCCCATTGCTCACCACCACTCAGCAGCAGCCAGCCCTAGTGCCCACGCCCCCCACGCGCATACGCGGCGGCGTAAGTGCGGAACAGAAAGTGAAAGAATTAAAGGCCTGTCCCGCTGCCCGCCGCCATTTCATAGAATCAGGCGGCAGTGCTTAGACTAAGATATTAACAGTTATCTCAGTCTAAGCACTTCCGCCTGATTCTCTTAGTCTAAGCTAGCACTACGTGCCGCCTGATTCTATGAAATGGCGGCGGGCCGCGGGACAGGCCTTTCATTCTTTCACTTTCCGTCCATTGCGCTATACAACACTAACAATAAATACATAACTTTTGTTTGCGACCAGTTTCATTAGCTTCCAAGACCGTTGAGAGCAAAGTTGATTTTGCTTGTTTACATTTCTAAAAGTTTGCATGAATTCAAGGGCAAACGCTTAACCTTCTTCCCCACTTAAGGTTCCTCATCCCACTGAATTTTAGCCTGTACAGTGAGGTCCTGTTTACACTGGTTTGATGTGGTTAGTTTTCACTCCCGTCCATCCACTGCCAAGGAAAGAAAAGTGGAGTTTGAAAATATTGTCTGTAGTGATGAAGAAAGTTCTTCACCGAGGAGCGACGGGGAAAAGGCACACAACAAGGAAGTTGCAGGAGTGATCTAAACACAGGCTCAATAGTCAATACATGAAAAATAAAGATATTTCATTCACAGTTAAATCGATGCATGGCAGGGCAAATAAATGCCCGAGGAAACTAGATGGCTGCCAGTTAAAAGGAGTTGCTAGGGCAATGTAAAAGCACAGCCGATGAGGACCATCTTTCATCTTACTAACTGCTCTCCTCAACTAAACAGGTCGCGCGTCAGCAAAATAAATACAGCGCTTTTCGTTGCTTCTGTTAATACAAAACTTGAAAGCTATGAGCAACACCCACCCACTTCTACATGTTTATTTCCCACTCTGCTGTCCAGCTGCCTTTTGCTTTCATTAGGTGCAAGCAGTCTCCATTCCATTCCAGTCCACACTCTCTCGCAGGGTGATGACGGGCCTAACAGGGGCCACGGCCGGGCCCCCTCCCCTCCATTTCGGACTTGCTCTCGGGGCCCCAGCCGGGGCCCCGGCTCCCCAGGCAATCGAAGACTCGGGCCCGGCCGGCGCCCAGCACGCACCAAGATTTCGAACACTAGACTGTCTCAGGGTGGTCCCGGCCCCGGCTCCCCAGGCAATCGAAGACTCGGGCCCGGCCGGGGCCCAGCAAGCACCATGATTTCGAACACTAGACTGTCTCAGGGTGGCCCCGACCGCACCATTTACAAGACTCCAGTCCCAGCCAGCCTCCCAGGGGGGGCCCCGCCCGCACGCACCATCTCAAATACAGCAAGGGCCCCTGCAGGCCGAGGCCGGCAGCGCTGCGCACCATTATGCAAAGCCTGCCTTGGATACTTACGTGTTGTTGCTGAACTCGGGTCCTACCTGCCCACTCTAGACGGGGATCTTTAAAAGTCAAATGCTGTCGCAGGAGGAGGGTGTACAATGCTGTGGCACGCAGCTAGTTGCGATGGACTGCCATTGGTAGTCGGGTTCAGGAGTCTCCTTGTGCGAGGGACTAAAGTGAAACGAAAGTACTGGGCAACGACGTGATTTGCGTATGACGTCAGGGCAATCGTCCCGACAGGCCAACACTGCAGTGCAAAGCCACCCAGGAGCTAGAAATAATTAAAATATGGCCTACGGCCTCACGGTCCCTCTCAGTCATCTCTGGCCTCTGTGAGGCCTGCCTCACGCGCGCACTTTCAATTAAGCATTACAATGGTTCCTGATCCCAGACCAGCCTCATCCTGAGAGTAACATGCAGCCTTCTGCGCACCTTGCACTATTATGCAGAGGCCACGGCGAGGTGCTGGTGCAATAAACGAAGGCGATGCTATTACCATTAATCAGTAATCACCAAATATACCTGACAGATAATGTGGTCCTTGCTGGCTCGGCTGATGGGGGCCCCTGGAGCGTGGGGGCCCCCCCCGCAATGCATGGGCTGCGGGGGGCCTGTGTTACGCCCCTGGCCGCTGGCAGCAGCCTCTCTCCTCTTCCTGGACTCGTGACGGTGCCTTCAGCCCTTGTGCTCCTTTCTACGCTCCAACATTAGCGACGCACGAGGGAGGGCAGAAAACTACCACGGCTTCCGAAACAAGTCAGGTCCCGGGCCGCGCTGTGATTGGCTGACGTCACGGGGGTGTCCCGGGCCGGCAGCCAATCACAGCGCGGCCCGGGAATGACGTCACGGGGGTGTCCCGGGCCGGCAGCCAATCGCAGCGCGGCCCGGGACAAAGGGGCGGGGCTTAAAAAAAGCCCGAGAAACGCCCCCGAATCGCGTTTTCTCTGAGAAAGCGTGATAGACAGCCTCTGTCTTCCAATGGCTAGCCTCCATTTATGGAGCTAGCCAATTGGAAAACAGAGGCGGTTCTAACCTCACTACTGAAGACAAAAGATTTCGACTGGGAGGGGCTTCGCCCCTCGCCAAAAGTCGAAACCTAAAAAGGGGGTTCCAAGAAGAGAGTAATTCATCAATTTGGGATAAAACTGCAGACATATTTAATTTATTTAAGAAGTGGAAATCCATATACCTAAATATTACATTTTTAAGTATTCCAGGCAAAACCAGTGGATGAAAAAGAGTGGGGAAGACAAATGTTTGTGAGGGGAGAATTTTTGTTCTATCTGAGTTGATTTTATAGCAAGAAACCTGTGAAAAAGAGTCAAATTCAAGTAATAAAGGGGGATTAGAGGATTCAGGAACAGAAATAATAAAAGAATATCATCCACATAAGCAGAAAGTTTTAGCTGTTGGTCATCATAAGAAAGTCCGGAGATGGAGTCATTATTACGAATGGAGGACAGAAAGGGTTCAGGAGCTAGAATGAAAGAAGAGGGGATAAAAAGCATCCTTGACGAACTTCTTGTTGCAGAGGATAATAAGATGAGCCCTGACCATTGACTAATACCGAAGCTCTGGGAGCAGAGTACAGTAAAGGGATAAGTGGGATCAATTTAGGAGCAAAACCATGCCATTGCAAGGAGGCAAATAGGAAGGACCAATCTACTCTGTCAAAAGCTTTCTCCGCATCGACAGAGATGGCCGTCAGAGAGGTGGAAAAGGAGGGAATTTTATTTAAAAAAATTGAGGAAAAGACAGGAATGATCAGAGGTAAGTCTACCCTTTACAAAACCACATTGCTCCTTACCAATAAGATGAGGCATGAGGGGATCTTAACGTAAAGCAAGCATTTTAGCAAATAATTTATAGTCTACATTAGCCAGGGAGATCGGACGATAATTCTTACAAAACTTAGGGTCATGACCTTCTTTATAAATGAGGCAGATTGTGGCTTCCTGAAAAGTGCCTTCTGTTTTACCAGTTAAAAAATATTCGTGGAAAAGTGTTAAGAGTTTTGGGAATAGTTACTCAGAAAAATGCAAATAAAATTCTACAGAAAAACCGTCTAGGCTGAGAGATTTCCCTTTAGTGAGGGTATTTAAGGCAGTGGATAATTCATTGAGGGATAGATCAGTTTCAAGACCAGAAAGATTAAGATGAGAATCGGAGGGAGGAGGAAGTTTATCAAGGTAAAAAAGTTTAAATTCATTAAGTATTTCTTGATCTTTATGCAAGAGGGAACCATTTGAAGAATAGATAGAATCTATGAGGGTGCGATCTGCGTGTTTTGAGATAATTTGCCAAGAGTTTCCCTGCTTTATTATGACCACCATAGTAACGAGCGCTACTACGAAGGAGCACAGAGGATGCATTATCAGTGGTAGTTTTATTAAAAGCAAGTTTAGTGCATATCAATTCTGGCGAGATCGAATCTTTCAAGGAAGTATACAATGGATGTTCTAGGAACTTAATATGCGCCAAAGTGGCCTTCCGTTGCTGAAGAAAACATTTCTTTTTTTTGACAAAATCTATAATAAATCCTCTCTCAATAGCCTTTAAAGAGTCCCACATGATATGGGGTGAGGCATTGGGGTCACAGTTAAGTTCAAAGAATTAATTAGCAAAGGAGCGAAAAGAGGCAGAGAAGAGAGGGTCTGAGAGAAGGGAATTGTTAAAATTGCAACAAGAAGATCTGGGATGTGGAGGGAGCAAATAAAGATCTGTTACGATTGGGGCATGATCAGAAATAACTATAGGTTCAATAGAGGAAGATAGCAGACTTTGAGATAAGGATTGAGCAAGAAAGATATAGTCTAGGCGAGAAAGGCATGCGTGAAGAGGAGAGAAAAAAGAGAAATCCAGAGTGTTGGGTGGGAAAGTCTCCAAGAGCCTATAAGATGTGCTTGAGAAATAGTGTCAAGAAAATGTTTATGAGTCTTATGGGGAAAAAAGAGGATCTGAGATTGACGATCAAGAAATGGATCTACAACTTGATTGCAATCGGCTCCTAGTATGAAGAGATCATCTTGAAATTGGATACATTTTTGCGTGATAAGAGGCCAGAAGGAAAAATCAGGATGAGTAGGCCCATGAATAATAAAAACAGTTAAAGAACCATAATTAATTAGCAATTTAGCTAATAAACATCTACCTTCTGTTTCAGTTTATTGCGATAGCACTTTACAGTTCAATTTCTTATGACATAAAATTACAACACCATTTATTTTTTTAGCAGAAGGAGAGAATAAAACTGTACCTACCAACATCTTTTTGATTCTAATGCCTCAATTTCTGTAAGATGGGTCTCTTGTAGGAGAACTAAATCAGGTTATAAGAGGCGAGGTGGGAAAGCATTCTCTGTCTTTTAATTGAATTAATGAAACCATTCACATTCCAGGAAAAAACTCTGAATGCAAAAACATTAAAGATTTAAACAAAACAAAATATGCAATGATAGAAGAGTCAGAAAGAAGAGGAAAATTACAAGGAGAGACAGTACATATCCAAAGAGGACGACTGAAAAAACATACGTGAGGGGGACAAGGACAAGATAAGGCTGGGGCAATGGCGACGTACGGAAGATGAGAGGCCCAAACCAGGAAGTCTGGACCACACCAGAACAAATAGGGGCATGTAGATGGACCAAATAAGATTGAAAATGAAAATGAAAATAATAGACGGAACCTGTGAAAATATTAAAAGGAGTTAAGAGAACATCAAAAATGATAAGAGATAATTAGAAGAAACACATTTGACAAAACAGGGACAAAAAACAAATATGAACTGTAGAAATGGTTTATAGATCATTAATGAAAAATTAAAGAGACAGGAAAAGACTAAAATGAATAAGAGTAAGTGAATAACTATTTAACCGTGAGAAATGTTGATATTAACTATATTGTGCTTGGGAAATAATTCAATCAAGTGATTATAATAATAAATACAGGAAAAGTAGGGAGGAGAAAATAGGAGCAGATATAAGCATATTTGAAAAATACATTAAAAGTATGAAAACTATGAAAAGAATACAAACATGAATGTAACATGTCAACCATTAGGAGGACAAGCAGTATCCATGTTGGTTTAAGTAGGGGAGTGGATAAACTTCCTAAGTTCCGCAGGATCTTCGAAGGACAGAGTTAGATTTTGGAAAGTCACTTTGAAGATACAGGGATGACAAAGGCCATAGCGGGCTCCCAGTGAGCGAAGAGGTGGTCGAAGACTAAGAAACTCTTTGCGCCTGGCTGCTGTAACATTGGAGACATCTTGAGACAGAAACTCCTTCTGACCAAGCCAAGAAATGTGTCGTTTGGCTCTGGCTGCAGAAAGGACTGAGAGTAGGTCAGTAAATATCAGAAAGAGGATAATTACTCCCTGGGTCTGACCGAGGATGAAGAAAGCGAAGGACGAGGACCGGTATACAACGTTTACAACGAAGTTTTTACCACGCACTACCACTACAACGCAGGCATTACCACGCATACCATTACAGCGCATTGCGCTGGGGGGCACTCTAGGATAGGGAATAAGTATAATTTTATATCCAACACCTTCCCTAGTGTCCACGGAGACTGGAGTTGGAATATAAAATTATACTTCCCACTATCCAGCACCTCTAAGGGCTATGCGTTGTAACGGTATGCGTTGTAAATACCGTGTTGTAATGGTATGCGTGGTAAAAGTATGCGTTGTAACGTCATACATCCACGAGGACCAAACCTGTGGGCTCTCTAGATATTGAGTGACGTTGAAGTATATCCAGTAGTTTCTGCAGGAAGGAAGAGAAAAAGGCGATAAGGTCTTCACCTTACAAAGCTTCAGGTAGTCCATAAATACGTAGGTTATACCTCCTGTTGCGATTTTCCAAATCTTCAGTATGTTGCTGGAGTTTACGAACCTCTTTCTCCAGAGAGTAAAGTCTTTGAGAGTCACCTAGAACAGCCAAACGTTGTTGTTTCATTGTAGAGACTCTATTCTCCATTCCAGAAATTGCATTTTACTGTTCGTTTCTTCTACAAATGGGCGTAAGGCAAAGATTTCCTCCAGCAGCAGTTCTAAGGAGATAGTAGGAGATGTCTTATCAGGAGATGGGGGGAACATCACTTACAACGCATTTATTACAACGCACTACCATTACAACGCAACCATTACAACGCAAACCATTACAACGCATTGCGCTGGGGGGCGCTCTAGGATAGGGAATATATTTAATTTACTATCCAACACCTTCCCTACTATCCACGGGGACTGGAGTTGGAATAGTAAATTAAATAAATCACTATCTAGCACTTAAAAGCACTATGCGTTGTAGTGGTATGCGATGTAAAAACCGCGTTGTAACAGCAGGCGTTGTAATAGCCTGCATTGTAACGACACCAATCCGGAGATGGAGGGTCTTGCTCTAGTCGCTTAGGTGTAGAAGTAGGCGAAGAAGATTTATGTGGAGTTGATTGCGACGATTAAGTACGAGCAGGAGCGACTCCAGCCATGCCTGCAGTGGAGGATGAAGTGGTAGATGTAAATGATACAAGAGCTGTAGGCATCGTTGTGGAGTAAGCCTTAGGGACAAAGACAAATTGTGGCTTGCGTATTCTGCCCATATACAAATGTCAAACCTGCAAAACAATGCACATTATATTAGAGAAGAGAAAGCAACTGTGGAATTAGTATTCCTTCATGAGTTCTAAACTGTGGAAATAAGAAAAATATCCCACAGACCATAAAAATGGCCGTGCAGCAACAAGCGAGTAATGAGAAAAGTGTCACATATAAAGAAGCAAACTCAAAGAAAGAAGCAAACGCCAAGAAAAAATAGTCCAAAGGTGTTAATTAAGGAAAGGGGGTACCTGGTTACCAGAGGTGATGAAGAGCCCTCATAAAGGAAAACACTGTAGAAAATATGTCAGAGAGGAAGCTCTGTTAAAATGATGTAAAATGATGTTGGTAGAGCATATAAAAACACAGGAACATCATGTAATGCTCTTCAAAGTTCCAAAACAACGATAAAGTTTAGAGAACATCAGCAGAATGCATTTTCAGATCGGAGATTAGTGGCATCCAATTAGGAGAGCCATGCTGAGAAGGTATTACCGGTGGGAGGGAGGCTATCGTCCGAAAAATGGAAGCTCCTAAAGTCTGAAGCGCTATGAAGAAGGCACCAACAGAAATGTCACAGTCAAAATTATGGCAAAAAAAAATGAAATCCAAAACTATTTATGTAGAAAGATAATGGGAATTCCTTATATGGTATGGAAATGTGAGCAATTCTGTCAAAAACGCTTCATAACTTGCGTTTCATAATAAAGGCTAATAGGGCAATGCAGACATATAAGCTGGTGCTCGGAGGTAAACCAAACACCGATAAAAAAAGCCATAAAAAGCAGAACCCTCTACAGAAACATACAGCTCACTGTAATGACGAGATTTCCGATAGGCAGGGAAGCTACCATCCAGCTGTGCAGTTGCTTGTTGAGAATAGATGCTGTCAATCCATGCGTGATTCACAAGGAGTAATAGCATGGTAATTAAGATGGCGGGCGCACTGAGGCAAATGCATCGGCAGCAGAAATGACGAGAAGCCCAACGCGCTTCATGCTGGAAAACTGCTCACCAAACGCACTGCATCTTCTGATTTCGGAAAGGGTGGTGTCCGTTGGTAAAAGGTGTAGAATAACGCACCTGCAGCTGGTAAGGTGTCCGGTGCGGCGGAGCCCCCAGCTCATGGGGCTATCTCAAGCGCCGCTGAAACCAGACCCCCTATTTGTTTATTTATATACAATTTACTAGTGTCTAAATATCCATCCACCAAAAAAGATGGTCTTTCTTATGCTTTTTCCTTGGTTTCCCCAAATCTTAACTTCCTTTCTCTTCCTCTTTAAGGCCTTTACAACTCTTCTCCTCAAAGGCACCCTTGAAATAATAAAACAGAGGTAAGTGTCTTGATGTAAGCAAGCCTCAGCTAGGCCTACCAGTGCAAGAGGTTCGCCCTTCTCTGCACAGAGTCCTCAGACCATAGGAAGAAGTTGGCACAGAAACTGGAAAATACAAAAGCATAGTTTATTAAACCTTTAAAGGTGGTACTACAGTCCACACAACACCCTTCAGTATTGCACAGAGTAGCACACCGAACCAAAGCACATGGCCCCTTTTATACACAATGAGGGGGCTCAAAAGAAGGTGGTACAAAATACAAGAGCAGTTTTATGTACATATAAGGGCATATTGGAAGGCACAATCGATGAGTGGGCGGAGTTAACAGTTTCCAGAAACTAGTAAACACATTCCTATCTGGAACTAATTAGTAACAGCTTCAGACCGTACTGGGCATGCCTGGGCATGCTGAAAGTGTGGGATGCTAAATATAGCCTGTTGCCAGGCAGACTTCAGAAGCAGTTAACAAAGAGGTAGGACAAAGCACATGATGAGCACATGGCGATGTATGGCATACAAAATGGCCGCTACGAATACAAAATGGAGTTGGTTCATTTGCTATGATAATGGTCAAATATAGCATGTCTTCTGCTAATGCTTAACCTAATCGCTGTTGATTTACAACAGTCTGACTGTCTTATTCCTGTTACTTCCCTTTCATTATATCCTATTTCCTTCTTTCTTGTCTCTGGTTCTGTGACTTATCTTTCCACCTGTTATAGATAAGCTTCTCCTAGTCGTTTTGATTATCATCGTATCTCTTTATTCATCTTCATCTGGAACTTGAGGTTTTGAAGTGTAGGATGAATTTTTAGGGTTCGGGCAGGTTTAAGGTTTTGGGGTGCAGGGGTAATTTTAGGGTTCAGGGTGCGATAGGGTTTTGAGGTGGTGGGGTGGGTTTAGGGTATATATGATATAAGGTAAACATAGATGATTACTCACTTACCGTGAATAAAGCCGAGGTTAGGCTGAAACGCGTTGGTTCGAGTTCTTGTAAATAAAGCAAGCTGAATATCACCCAAGTCTGGAGTGCCCCATCCTTGGTGTAAAATTGTTTTCTGGGCCATGATCCGGCCCCTCTGCAGAGCACCAGTAGCTGAGCGCAGGAAGGTCCGAAGGGTCACATTGTGCACGATATGCACCACACATGCATTGTAAAGGCATGCGTGGTAAAGTCATAGGAGGAGTGAAAGTTTGCGGGGTAAAGGTATCACGGAGCCATTGCATTTTCATAGTGAAAAATGAGGAGCAATGGTATGCGGGGTAACGTTGTATATTTGTGTTTCAGATAACCCCAGAAATCAAATAACCTACTTTTATTTGAAGTATAAACAGGTGCCTTCTTTTCTATCCTGGTTTAGATGGATAAAGATGGACTTGCCTTTGATGCCAGTTGATACACTTGCATTTCACCCAGAGCATGTGTATTTTGTGTAGACACATTGTTGATCTGCTGAAATGCCCCTCTCTGGTGAAGACTCCACCCATGTATTATCAGCAGAACTAATTAAAATCAGTAAATAGGAGACACATCCACAAGTGAGTAAAAAGCTCCCCAACACGCATCCAGGAAACTGGCAAAAAGTAAATGGCTTCAAGTGCAAGTATCTGACAAACATCTTGGTATATGGCCTTTTTAGAACTAGAAATAATCTTAAGGGCACCCAGAAATCCACATAGCTGAAATCCACATAGCTGAAGAAAAAGCAGAGTGTTATAACTAAACAAAGAGTTCAAGCTCCACTGAGTTAAAATAGCTTTTATCTAATCCTCTGTTCTGGAATAATGCACAATGGGCGAGGTGGTCAATACAAGGCTTGCAAAGCTTCTTGATGTTCATCTTATTCTTCCCCTGCTACATTGATCAGTCCCTAAGGTAGTAACATCCGTTCACTAAGCTGCTGAGCACAAGTCTACTCTTCTAGGCTCTGAAGATGCGGACAAATTCTTCCAGTTGTTAAAGTAGGAAAACGCTTCTGCTACTCTTGTGACAAACCCTGAAGTATCAGGATTGTTCATTTTAAAAGCAGATGCTACACACATTGGTTTGGGTGCTAATTTTCTGCAACACGTTAGTTAAAGTGGAAGCATGCAGTTGGTCATGCATTTATACGTGAAAGTGAACGCTACAGACCAGAATTACTGAATTGCTGAAAAAAAGTTATTTAGCTTAAGGGAGGTGTTCAAACGAATCCCAAACCTGTTTTGGCCAGACAATCACAGCATTCACATGGGATGGGTGAAGGTACAACGCGTACCGTCACAACGCGTGCTGTTACAACGCGTCTCTTACAACGCAAGTCGTTACCACGACTTGCGTTGGGGGCGCGGATATCGAATAGTATAATTTACTATTCTAACACCAGTCCCCGTGGACACTAGGGAAGGTGTTGGAATAGTATATTTACTATTTTTAATCTTCTAGCGCCCTCCAGCGCAAGTCGTGGTAACGACTTGCGTTGTTACGGACGCGTCGTAACAGCACCGCGTTGAAACATCCGCGTTGTAACGGATGTTTCCCTTCACATGTCACTGTAATGTTCAGGACTTAGGTTCAGATTGAGTGCTTACCCTACAATTACGAGAAACCTCAGGCCATATTATCAAGAAAGAGCGATACATTATCAACGCTTTTATCGGCAGGAAACTGCCGCTAAAGCGGCGATAATGGGCTTGATAATATGCCCGTGTGAATTCCCATAGAAGCTCAGGTTCTGGTGTTAACCTGGGCTTCAATGGAAATTCACAAGGGCATATTATCAAGCCCATTATAGCCGCTTTAGCTGCAGTTTCCTGCTGATAAAAGCGACGATAATGTATTGCCCTTTCTTGATAATATGGCCCCTCATTTTTAGATTAATATGACTGCCTGATTACATTCCAACCTGGACCAGTGAACTACATGACAAACATAATTTCCATCTAGAAAATTCCTACCACTGAATAGCACCTGATACACAACAACCATTATGCCAACAAATATGGTGGTATTCCTCTTAAAACTCCAAATCTTCTTATAAGCCATTTGACAATCATTGTCTCCTGCAGAAGTGCTTGCATGGAATGCTACCTACACCAAACCAACTATTTGACAGGGACTCCACTGCCATAGTATCTGCTTTAAATACAAGCCGTATAGCGTTTTCCATGTGGATACATCCAGTTTTTCATAACCATCTCTTTAACTTTATCCCTCATATTATTTACAAATTTCCGGACAATATAATTTATATGATTCTATTTCAGAATATTGAAGAGAAAAATATTGCAGTGCCAAAATATTGAAACCTTAACGTAAATCGAGGACCAACATATCAGAAAGGTGTTTGTAGGTATGTATGGATTTACTATACTCAATTCAACATCTACCTACCTTGAACATCTATATATTGGCAAGGTACATATAGCTGAAGTTAAGAATTGTAAACCTAACTTACCTACATATACTTACCTTTCTGATAATTTGATCCTTGAAATTAGGGCCTCAATATTTTGGTACAACGATATTCTGTAGCTGGCATTCCAGTGGTGGAATATACTTTATCCGGGACTCTCAATCATGCAACTTGTGTTACCTAGCACCTTGGAAAGGCTATGGAGTTGTTCAGGATTTGTTAGTAGCAGCACTGAATTCATTCATCTTACTGGGTAGTTCAATTCATTGCATTATCCCATATTCATTGCATTATCCATCCCATAAAGCCATGACTATAATATTGCCATAGACTATTGGGTTAAGTCTGGGCTCAGGATCAGGTGCATCTCATACCAGCTATGAAGCACACAACCCACCTGCTCAAAAAAGAGAAAGACCATGAATAAACCATGAACCAGTACTTGTAGGTTGTCCCACTATATTAGACCGTTTTGGAATTACCCTCTTTGTAGCAGCTATGAGTATGGGAAACTCATCTGTTCCACCTCCTAATACTTCCATTAGCACAGAAAACAGTTAAAATAAATAATTGGCACACTCAACAATTGAATTCTAGATCAGTAAAGTTTAAGATGTTACACACAAATCTCAAAACTAAGAAGTACAGCAAAAATGCCACAAGAGCGCTTAGATGAAGAATTATGCAAAGTATGTACAATCAGTATTATGCTAAGCCCCAAATGAGCAGCAAAATCAAAAAGAAGTCAGACAGTGTCACTAGTAGAACAGGAAAGTCTTCTGGCTCAGCTCCCAAAATCCAGGGGTTCATATACACAATTCTTGTATAACACATTGGTAAAACTGCTAAATCATTATTGTCTGAGCAAAAAACATCATCTCTTTGGCAAATCAGAACACAGAGAAAATATGTGTCATTGTCGTAACAGGTAAGCACCATCCCATTTCAACTAATACCATTTGGAAATGTTCTAACAAATATGAAACATTAGAACAATGGAACTTTCAGAATATGAATGAACTAGTATGCAGAACGGAAGGCAGCTTAAGAGATCTTGATAATGTTTCAAATCATAGAGAACAGGAGAAAGTTAATCGAAAGCAATGTTATCACAACGGTGGAAATAAATCATTAAATGTCAACTTGACTGTGCTCTATGGAGCCTGTGGAAAGACGAAACACGCAGGAGGGGAAGGCACGAGTGAGTGACAGAGGGAGCATTCATCGTGTCTACAATGGCATTTTGCAGGAAAATGTGGCATAACTAGAACACATTAATAAACACACTCGTATGTATTACATGAAATTTGTTTCAACTGTCATAATAATTAAGCCTCCATATTAAATTCATTATGAAAAGACATAATAATCAACAGTACTAATGCACAAAATATAAACCCTGAAAAACAGTCTAACCGGAGCGTGATCACTCTCGAACCTAAGTATGATATCTTACTTCGAAAGTAATAAAATATCTAAGGTGCTTGGCTGAAATCAAAATATAATCTAATTATGCTCTGCTGTAATTTGCAAACAGGGGAGCATATTTACAAGGAGTTCTTTTTATGACACTGCGGCTGCTTTTTTTTCTTGGTGCCATATTACAAAGTTATGCTAGAGGCCTTTAGAGTCACCTTTTAAACTCCTGCGCCTATTTTTCACAGCGCCAGATCCTGTTAAAGCAATTACCGATAATGGTATGCAAGGTAGTTGTTCCTCCTTAAACATTTACGCAAAACTGACGCAGCCGTAGTTACGACGATTTCGGAAAATGATGCCTCTTTGGCAAAAGATGTACAGAGGCCCAATAATTAGCAGCCTCATTTTACTGCTCTGGAAAACCAGGTGTAAAAATGACGCATGTCCACTGGTCAATTTAGTGTCTTTATGGTTTTAAACGTGTATAGAGTGCTAAAATGATTTATGATGTAAAATTTGTATTGCTAAGTGGATCCATAGTCTTGTGTATGGTTTATAGACTATTGTCTAAATACAGTTTGTTTTTACTACTACTACTACACTGGTATAAAAGCAGATCCTACCCAAATCACTCTGGCAAGCTCAACGGCACTGTGGACCTATTGCTATTGCAGCTTGGTGCACCAAGGAGACCACCATCATCATGGAGGCAGCGCAGGAGAAGGGAGCGGACATACAGCCTGATGATTTCCCTCATTGACCTCAGGAAGGAAGAGGTAATTGCCCATTACAGGCTCACGCTAGAGTCCTTTGTCTGTCTCCTGTGCCAGATTGTGTCATGGCTGCAGCCAACATCGCAATGGTGCACCAACATCCCTCCGCAGGCCAAGCTACTGGCTGTCCTACACATGCTGCCCTCTGGTGCGATCCAAACCACCACAGCCAGAGTGGCAGGAGCATGCCAGGCATCCCTCTCTAGGTTCCTCCCCTCCATCCTGGATGCCATCATAAGCCTCACACCCCAGTACCTGTCCTTCCCCAACACAACACAGAACCAACAGGAAAAGAAGCAAGGCCTTTATGCCATTGCAAGATTTCCACATGTGTTGGGGCAATGAACTAGACCCATGTGCAACTTGTTCCTCCAATGACTACATTGCACCTGTACCGCAATACGAAGCACACATATTGCATGAATGTGTAGGCAATTATAGACCATCTGGGACTCTTTATCAATGCCCTCGAAAAGTATCAAGGCAGTGCTCATGATTCCTTCATCTTCCGGCATTCCACCATTAACGAGCGTTTCGAGAATAGGACCTATGGGAATGGCATACTGGTCATTAAGTAATTCTCAACCACATGACGGACCACTTGAAAGTCAATTATGTTGGAATAAGTTGTCATATTAGTGCTGGGATGAATAAGACAGTGTAGATGTAGTAGGTGTGGACCTACATACTTGTGCTATACTACATGGTATATGCACAACACAATCCTACAAGTCACAAATATTGAGACCACCCACACCACTGTTGGCCACATGTACAGGTGAAAAGTGCTGCTGGAGAATCACTGTTCAAGATGCTTTGGTGGAGCAGGACTCCAAATAATATCAACAAGCCAATGCAAAGTCACCCTTCAAGACCTTGCAAGGCATCATAGATATGCAATACGGCAAGCCAGAGCAGAGTGCAGCATTCATTCACCCTATGTGCAATATGCGTGTAAGGACAAATGTGCCATGGGCTGATTCCAATGAGGAGCAGGAGCAGCTGGACGATGACAATGAGGAAGATGAGGAGCCACATCAAACAGTTCCATCAGTAGCCACCATACGGCAGAGGGACCATAATATCAACAGTTTCTTCACTGATGCATGAGTGACTTACATGAGGTTACAAAATGATGACACATGTAACTGTGTACATATATGTAAATACATGTATGAGCCCAGCACAGTGAATGCATTTGTATTTAATAGTCACAGTAAACATCAAAACTTTCCCACCACACCTGCTACTAATAGAAACAGGAAGTAGCTATGTGTAACAAACAGTATTGAACAACATCTGGTAAAAACAAAATAGTGTGTATGCCAACTACCTGTAGCAAATAGTTTTCCATTGCCAGACACAATTAACATGGAGTGGTAACATAGATAGCTTGCTACAACTGTGTATGTGTCTCTTCTAGAGCCAGCCATTTTTACGGCCTCCTACTTCTGGATAACAGTAGAGTGCACTTATAGTATGACTGTGAAATGATCCATATAGTAGATTCATCAGAACACAGTCCCAAAGCTACATCAAAAACTGTATCCGCATATAAAATCAATTAGGCAATCTCATCTCACACATACAAATGCTTCATGCTATACATTGCCAGTGCATCTGTGTATGCCTTGTGAGAATGTAGCCACACTTGCCCCACTAGGCTAAAATGCCAATGGGAGAGCAAAAACATGCTTAATCAAATATAAGTGCAATACCTCACTGCATTAGAGAAGTGCTGAACAGTCGCAATAGAGCATAGTGATTCAATACATAAATAGAAAAAATCTCAAATAGTTTTATGTAAAAAGATAAGTATCTTTTTTATTCAAAGATTTTGTTTTACATTTGGTATGACAAACAATGTAAATACAATAATTAAATATACACAATGTCCGGTACGATCAAATACAAAAATGGAACAACGTATAGAGATACATTCTCACCCTACATTAAATCAGCAAATACCCCTGCAAAGCAATCACGCTCTCAGTCAAACAGCATACATCACATTCAAATCACACCTGTACCTCATTCATAAACATGCCAATAGACTCAGTAAAATCCCAAAACAGAATATACAAGATAACATGAATCAAATTCCAGTTTTCTTTCCTAATACATTGTAATCTATTGACCTATTAGATGTCACATACTGATCATTAGAATCTATGTATATTTAAGGATCGCTCTATTCCAACAGTTATGTTGATCATATAATTTGGTCAGAAGAATTCGGAATGCATGCCAGTTGCACATGCTGTGATATTGGGATCATTTAAATAAGCAGTAGTATGGTCTACCAAGGACTTAAAACAGTTCAGATAGGAGAGGTTTCACACACATCTGTGTGATGTGAGGTACTTATCCAGCATCCAATGTTACATATAATACCTGCCAAGTGTTCGGTATAGTTAGCAATGTGTCCTGATTTTTGGTCCTTGCCATGTCAGTTATACTACATTGTGTGACAATACATGTACTTTGCAGATATTTCACATTTTACTAGGGTGAATGCCAGTGTCCTAGGCCACTGCAGGATGCAGAAGGCACACTAATGTTCAGTAAAGATGACATGTACCATACCATGAGTACAAAACAACATTGTTCCTAAGCATACTTTTTCCTGACATGGTCATACCTGCATGTTCCAAGATGTTGCAATTGCATTGTGCAACAATTGCCATGCCAATGTACTTTGCACTTAGGAAAACTGAGATGATAGGCATGTATATGTTTACTCTACTCTGCAAGATAGAATTAGGCTGTAGGGGCTGCTCCTTTGATGTTGTGAAAACAATATGGTTTCATGATGTTTGTGACCATAACGCAGTTTAGGAAGCAAACATTAGGAAGGACACTACTTCCACATTCAACAAGTTGCTAAGGCTCCCAGGGTGATGAGGAAGTGACATGAGGAGGAGAAGGCTCTGAGCAAGTGGAAAGGCTTCACTCTGGGACCTCCGACCTTGGACAAGAAAAGAATGGGAAAAGATGGGTGGGCAGGCCCAGGTATCTCAAAGGTACCGCTACACAGCACCTTCACCAGCATACCCTGACAAAATATCTTTTCTAGCAGTGTTTGGCAACATGTGTGAGCAGGTGTTTTACCTATGGACAGGGATCTGTCAGGTTGGTCATGGCTTTAAATTATCTATCTACAGGCAGTGTTGAGCAGTGCACATGGCAATCATGATGGAAATGGTACACAGTGCAACCCGTATTCACATATGATTTCTCTGTGTGGGTTGGTAATGCAACATGCTTTAGAAGGATGTTGTTGTCAAAACATTCACCCAAAGTGAAGGTTTTTGGACTCACATACTGATGGCTGCAACATACTCACTCACATTTGCAGTGTTTACTTGTCAGCCCAAAGTAGTTTGCTTGTGAGTATCCATGGGTAGAACCAGCACTTGTGGTGTGACTTCACTCACCATGAACATTGCCTTCATGACACCTGTTGTACTTCATACTTGCAACCTTGAATAACCACTTGCTACTCAATTTATTTCATTTCATAAATCTTTATTCAAATTCCAAGAATTCATAAAAGTACATACACAGATTTACAATGATGTTATAAAATCATTTTTAAAATTTGATAAATCAAAATAAATATTAAGCACATTTTACAAATTACTGAACAAAGGGAAGTCAGGGATTGTCCATCATTTTACGTGCTCGGGTAGCGGTTCTCAAGAAAGTGCTAGTGCGGAAAATTATTTCTTCATTGTTCAAGGAAAGCAGCAATTGATAAGATTCCCCCATAGTAATGGGTCTATGTTTTTAAAAAAAGGGAGTTAAAAACTATTTTGCATTTTTAAATAGTATTTACAAAAGAAGAGGAAGTGCAAATCAGTTTGTGCGCTCACCCCATCGCAGGGACTTCTTATATTTTCAAGGGTTGGCCGGTAGCCTAGAGGAAAACTTAACAAGAATCTTACAGTTCCCGCTCTCATTCGAAATAAAAGGCTTCTTTCCTAATTTACCATTGGCAGGGTGAGATATAGTAATAGTGGATACCTATACAGTTCACTGCCCATGTAGCTAAGGACTGTAGTTTTCTTAGATTCTTCCCTGACCCTTTCTGTGTTATAAAGTGCGTCTTCAGGTCATTCTTGTGTACTGAATCAGCTCTATTTGGATCTAAAAAGAGGCTACCTTTATCAATACTACACAAGCTTTTATAGACCCCCGAGAGCCAAGGGAAGTCCATTCCTCTCTCGCACTTAAGGCAGTCAGTTATAATTTCTTGAGTTAGAGTGGCAGATTTATTCCTCCAAACTGAGTGCCAGAATAACACGGGTCGGGCACTAATAAAATCACATATAAAATTTAAGATAAGTTCCTTTTGGCAAATATACTGGGAAGTAGAGATTGGTGCACCAAGCAGCTTTCTAAAAAAAACATTTTATTCCTGCTGGATGCACCGATTCTTCGCCAAACCCCATATCTCTGCCCCTTACGTAGCTACTGGGACGCATTGCAATTTAAAAATCCTTAAAATCGCTTCAATAGCACCTGTTTTCTCCGGTCGGGGGAGACTTAAAATAGAATTGATGGCCTTTGAGAATTTGCTCGTGTAGTGGGCCAAATGCCAAGTCCACGAGCCATTCACAGCAAAGACCATCCCCAAATATGGGAAAGTATGGGTGAAAATTAATCTGTTGTTCCCTACCAGTATAGAATTGAGCTGGCGTTTCCCTGGTCCACATGACATAATAAATTACTTTTGGAAATTCACGCGTAAATCCAGCCCGTCCATGTACTCTACAAAGCTTTAACCAGAATACGCAGAGAGTTCAGGGTGCGGCCCATTAGGACCGCATCATCTGCATAAAGGAGTACAGGCAGTGGTTTACCGTTAATTATAGGGACAGCTTGGGTTGATTGTTTCAGCGAGATACTCAGTCCATTAATATAAATAATAAAAGCAGGGGTGCTAAAACGCACCCCTGTATAACTCCCCTTCCTACCTTAATTGGGCCTGACAACTCCCCTCCCATACCTATCCTTACTTGTGCCTTAAGATCAGTATGTAAAAATGCTAAGAAATGTACCAGGGATTGATCCAAACCATAATTCAACAAAATAGACCAGAGTTTCGACCTATTAACTAAATCAAAAGCAGATGATAGGTCCTTCAACGCTAAATAAATAGGGGAAGAATGGGCAGTGTTGTATTTGTTGATAACCAGGTTAACGTTCAGACACTGTTCTATTGTGCCAACCCTGCTTCTAAAGCCCAGTTGGCAAGGGTCTAAAATGCCACTTTCCTCTGTCTAATCTAACATCCTATTGTAGATAACACGACCCAAGATCTTTAAGGTGTTGTCAAGGAAGGAGATCGGCCTGTAGTTAATTGGCTCTGATCTATCCCCTTTTTTATAGATTGGAACAATAATACTCATAGCCCATGTGTCAGGCATGGGTGCTTGGGGTAAACTGTTAAAAACATTCAAAAGGACCGGGGCCCAAAATTCTGGTTTCCACTTTATTATGTCTATGGGCAGCCCGTCTGGACCAGGAGCCTTATTACCAAGGCTCTGTGCAATTGCATCTTCTACCTCCACCAGTGTTATCTGTAGGCAGCGTAAATGGCTCTGCACACAGTGATCTGTGCCATATAGTGGTGTGGCGTAGATTTTAGAGAAGTGATTCTCCCATGAGCTGCTGGAGATGGTACAGCTGACGGGTGTTAAATGTAGGCCCATGTTGCGCAAGTCTCTGACTGCGGACCAGAATAAATTGCCATTTACCCCCCCACTTGCTAGTCAACACACATATAGGGTTCACCAAATATGTTTCACTCTCACTGTCTAGCATTGTCCCTGACTCCAAACAACACATATCCCTTTGACAAGTAGCTGGTGTCTTTGCCTCACAGATTGCACAATGGTCAACTTGGTCCAGACCCCTACAGACAGACAACACACAGTAGGTACTAAGTGCATTTATTTACATGTGCAAATCATGTTGTGGCTCACATGAACAGTTCATAGGACAACAACCCCAAAATATGTTTTGGCCAGTGGATGTCTAGACAAAGTCCCTAGGGGTAACATTTCATGGGACATGTTGAGGGGAAGAGTGCTTATGTGAGGAGGATACCAACAATATTTTTTATTTTATATCTATTTTATTTTATAGGTTTCATATAGCGCTGGCTAGACCCGTAGGTATCAGAGCGCTTTACAGGAGCAGACACAGTACAAGAAGTAAAAACATTTGCTCTGGGAAAGGCATAAACAGTCAAATACAACATCACAATTGAAATGAAAAATAAAAAAGGGACGGGGAAAAATAAATTTAGAGAGAGGAGGGAATATGGTTAAGATATGAATAGTCAATTAAAAACACGACAATTGGATTATAGTTAAAGAGGGATGGGAAAGAGCAATTTACATAAGAGGAGGGAACAAGGTAAAGCAAATTTACAAAGGTAATACAAACATGCAGGTGGAGCACAACCAATTGAGTAAAGAGGGGGACAAAAATCCGGGCAGAGTAACGTGAAATTAACAGTTTAGGAATATAAGTGGGAGAGAGAGAACAGTTTAAGAAGTAGAGGGGAGAAACAACAGAGAAGAGATCAAAGGAATTGATGTGGGAATGTAAAGATGACATGGGGAGGGGGTGGAATGGGGGACATGTCGCAGTTAAGAGGATGGATGTGTAATGTGGGGAGAGAGGAGAGAGCAAGGGGTAACACAAAGAATCATAGGTCAGGGTAAGGTAGAGAGGCGGTACAGAGAAGGGATTATGGACCAAATTATGTGTTGGGAGAGGTGAAATTTAAGGTCTTTTTTAAAGCAGAAGTAGGAGGGGTTACAGTGTATTTCCTTAGAGAGTGAGTTCCAGATGTTCGGGGCGTTCCTGGAGAAAGAGCGAGATTGGGTGGATTTCTTTTAAAACAGAAGGGAGACGAAGAGGAGAGCATTGGTGCTTCTCATCGGTTAGGAGCACCATGCTCTGTTGAGTTTGTTTGGAAGGTATGAAGGGGTTTGATGGTAAAGAGCTTTGTGTGTATTGCATGCAGTCTTGTAGAGGCATCTTCCTTCCATGGTTAGCCAACTGAGGGCTTTGAGGGTTGGAGAGATGTGGTCAAATCTTTTACAGTCAGTGATGAGCCTAGCCGCCAAGTGGAGCACAGCTCTAAGGGGGGCAAGATGGCATTTAGGGGATCCAGTGAGGATAGTGTTGCAATAGTCGAGTTTGGAGAGAAATAGAGATTGAACAACCCATTTGAAGTCATCTAATGGAATGAAGGATTTGATTTTCTTGAGGTGTCGGAGAGTGAAAGGAGCTCCTTTAGCCGAGTTTTTTATATAGATTGAGAGTAAGGTTTTTATCAAGAGTGAGACCAAGTGATCTTGCCGAGTTGGAGAGTGAGCAATTGAGGGCATTAAGGTCCAAGATCAGCTTTGAATGGGGAGCCAATTGTTTTTGGAGAAAAGAGAATTTCGATTTTTTTAAGGTTAAGTTTGAGATGGTTAGAGAAGAACAAGGTTTGGATCTTACTCGGGGTGTTGTTGAGATGAAGTATGTTTGAGTGGGATCTAATCTTATTATAGCAGAGTTGGGTATCATAGGCATAAAGGTGGTAATTTATTCCAGATTTTCAAAAGGAGGGTAAGGGGTTCCATAAAGAGGTTAAAGAGGGATGGGGAGAGAATGGGGCCTTGGGGGATGCGCAGGGAGACAGGGGGAAGATTAGAGAGGCAGTCTTTGATTTTGATTTGTTGTGTTCTATGTTGAAGGAAAGAAGCAAACCATTTGAGGATCTGACCTTTAAGATCTTAGTGAGCATTAAGTGAATTCAGTAAGGAAGATTGGTTAACAGTATCAAAGGCTGCAGAGAGGTCAATGAGTGTAAGAAGGCAGGTCTCACCATTGTCGAGGGAACCTTGAATGTCATTTAGACAACATACACAAGGCGTGGGCCTAGAGCAATATCATTGGGGAGGATGGGCCTTATTGGCAGTCTACAAATGGTTAAGGTGAACAGAGCAAAAGCAAAATGAGGACAATGGCAGCTGAATTCTCCTGGCATGTTCACACGCGCAGGGCAAATGAGATACTGGGTATGTGGCGCTGATGAATGCTACCCAACACTTTTTTGTTGGAAAGAGGTATAGTCCACATGTTCCTCCTCTTAGTTATGGTGTGTCTTCCATGAGGTGGATGCTGTAGGTGCAGCAGTCAAGGGAGGCACACACACATCAGGGGCAGAAAATGTGGATCCTGTGCCTGCAGCATCATTTAGTTGTGCCAACACATGAGGCAGCACAGCAGCATGGGGGATCTGCTGATTTTACAAACACACCAGCAACGTCACGGTGGTAGGCAGCCTTGGCAGCAAAGTGGGAGTCCTACTTCTGCTCCATGGACTCTAAGATGGTTTTTGTTGCCTCCATCTGGTTGGCCACCTCACTGATGCCACTTTGGCAGGGCCTTTGTTCATGCTTCTGACTCATGACACCAGCGATGTGAGCTAGGGACTGCTGGAGGACAAGGAACAGAGAGTAGGTCCCTATTGGGACTGAGACACCCACGGACTCCCTCTAGGGTGGCCACCACAATCTCCATCCCCACCAGCTCTAACATCTCCTGAAGGACTAATACTGCAGTACATTGGAAAGTAATATGCATGTCTTCAGAGGTCAGAGCTCAAGATGGGATGGCAGATGGTGCTTGTTGTTTGGTAGGCAGAAGATATGGAGGCCACACGTTGCAGTTGACCCTTCTCATATCTGACGATGGTGTCCTGATGGAGTCTAGGAGTTCATGGAGGGTATCCTGGTCGACAGTTTTCTGCATCAAAGTGGCATGCAATGTGAACCCGGAAACACGGCTGTTCCTTCAGATCTCCTCATTGCACCGTGCAGCCCACAACCACGGGGCTCCATGCAGGTTACCTAGTAGGTGAATCTACCGATCAGGATCAAGCCACAAGTAAGTCTGTATGACACGAACCGTAGGGAAACTTTGGCAACCCCCCCCCCCGAGTTTCCTTCCGCATGAACTCGAACTTACTTATCTTTGTCTATCCCGCCCTCCCCCAGATTACGTGATCGATTCTCTGTAGGAACCAGGACGCACATGAAGCTAACTTCCTGAACGCTTCTAGTAAGCGAGTTTTTTGTGAGATCGATTGATTGTGTTCCGTGTCTGACACACATGTTTTTGGTGACTAGCACGATTTTGTGTCGGTTTTACATGGTCTTTGCAAGTAAATATGAGTTTGTTAACTGGTATTGGCCAATACATGTCCACACCTGTGAGCCACTGAACACCCACCATCTATTTGTATGGAATGGATGCTAATTCCTGATAATCGAGTGGGTTGAAAGAATTGACAATACAGACAATGTCTGTCACAAAACAGCACGATTGTCTGTGTACCCTGTATAAACAATCTGTAAGAATTTTTAACAGAGGGCGTGACTGTCACCAAACAGTACGAATGTCGGTGCACTGTGTATTTATTATCCTGAGCATCCACTACACTGACTTCACATGTATGGATGGTCTACACAAGGAGCACCGCAAGCACTTTTTATGTTTAATATTGTATTGTTGTTGTATTCGTTGCCCCAACACCTTCCCCCAATTTCTCTTCACAGGTATTTTTCCTTGAATCTGGGAGGAGAACACTACATAGATATATTTTAAATGAACCGCGAGTTTGCGGTTCCTGTTTTCACAGTAGTCGAGGGCAGGGCACACCTTAGAGTGTGTGCACCACCCAGACTACAACCACTGTTCCTGAAGAAAACCTTATAATTACATCATTGTTGAAACATGTAGACCACTATTTTAATACACTACACGCCTGTCTAACACCATTGCCTACCTAATTAGGCAAAGGTGTTCCACATTTTTTTATCTGTTGCACAATTACCCCAGAATAAATTCAACGAGTGAGTAGCATTGGACAACTTTTAATCATTACCCGTTATTACTGCACATATAAAACAAAAACTAAAACCCGCTCCACTGTAGTCAGGTGTCGAAGCACACCCGGATGGCACTCGGCTGTCCGGGTGGGACCCCGTTGATGAAGCATGTCACCAACTAGGTTGGTGAGTGAGGGGTCTTCTTAAAGGACAATCACTGTCCTATGTTGGATGGCTCAACGTGCATCTCAATATTTTTGTAATTAGAGATATTTGATAGTCTCTAGGGGGTACTCCTCCATTTGTTGTTAAATATTGATTAAGGGGACCAGAAGTTTCCTCCCTGCACACATTCTAAATACCCTTTCTCTCTCTTTCTGTTTATTACATGCAATGTGTGTTGCCATATACATCCCACGCAAGATCTATTGCTGTTTGGGACTGCCCCAGATTTGCAAGTAATCTTAATTGTGAGATTGTGCCAAAAACTAACGCCTTTCAAAAGAAGGATCTGGAGAGGACCAACAAGGATAAAAACATTTTTTTCTCCTCGTTATTTGCTTTTTCTATGTGTTCAGTCTTCTAAGATGCATACAATGTAGTTTTATATAGGCTACTATAACAAGGACTCTTGAAATGTCCCTATGTATAGATACTCCCCATAGCCCACATATCCCCTACCCATCAGGTGGGTTGTTTCTCCTTTCAGATGTGCATATGCCCAGGTGAGAGAGAGGAGCATATTTCCTAAACATATGGTGCAGCACAGCACTACAAACCATCTTGCTGAGCCAATCTGTGTAATTAGGAAAGTGCAGGGATGCACTGTATTTACAACTATTCAACTATTCAATGCATCACTGTGCTGGTGCACAATACGCAGGGTGCCTGCTTTCGCAGTCGCCTGCTGTTTGTGCACAATCATTAGCAGAAAGGACAGGAAATTGCCATATCTTGTAGATATGATGCATTCCTGTCCTTTTCTTTTGACGCAGGGCAGCACAGCTAGAAGGCTTGCAACACTGCCCTATGTCTAAATATTGACAAAATGCTTATGTTTAACCATAGATGATCTAGCATTCTACCCTTTAGCATTGACATAGTGCCGCAGAGCACTGGGACATAGCTGCCTGCACTGCACAACATGACCTAGTTACCCACATTGCCCATTGTTGTAACTTACCCTGTTGCTGTTGTAGTTCATCATAGCCAGTACTCTCCTGTCCCACAACTCTTGCCACCAACTCTTTGGAGATGACCGCTGACAACTAGTCCACCAAGGGATCTACATGCTCCTGGGATGCTGGACTACAACCTCCGGTCTGCAATGCTGCCTTGAGATCTTGCAATCATGTCAGTCCTTTTTACTGTCATTCACTGTCCTCTTGACTTCGGCAACGCTGTTCACCTTGTCCACAAAGGTCTGCCATATGGCCTTTTTCCTCCCCAGTTACACTTTGGAGCTGAAGATGAGCTGGTGTTGGTGCTCTATCACCTCTGTGATAAAGATCTCATTCTCCTCCTCACTAAACTTGCACTTCCTCTTCCTCTTCCCCTGGGACTCTGGCTTGTCATCCTGGCTGGTACTGGGGTTACCGGGGTTGTTGTCCTGGGCTCTGCTCTCTGCTGGCTGCTCCATTGCTGCTTTCAGGGTGCTTTCGGGTGCCCAGAACTAGTTCTCCGCCATGGCTCGGCGTGGGTTATGGCACCGACCCCTGATCCTCTCCCCCTTCGGGGTAGTGGTGGCCTCTGCAATACCCCCCACTGCACCCATTCTGGTCTATCCTTCCCTCACTCCACCAACCTTGCACCCTAATAAATTAGCCAACATGCGTTGTAGTTATAGTGGTCATTTGTTGGCCGCAGTTTATTAGGATTGTGTACATACTCATTTTGGTCATCATTAGTAGGACCCATGGTCATCTTTCTCATTTGCGAACTGCCATATCTTGGTCATAAATCATACATATCAATAGCATGTTAGGCATATCACATTGCGGTACATTCTGTACACTTCCCCAGTTTGTAAATGGCACCCAAACCAGTTCTTTTGTTGGTTCTTGGTAGTCCTTCTTTTCTTGTCTCTTCTGGGACCACTGTTTGGTCCCTTTGCGTGTAGGGATGATAGCTTCTCCCCAAAGTCAGGCCCCAACTCGCTACCGATTTGTGCCTTGCCGTCTGGCTGGGTCTGGGCTACGAGTGCTGTCTCCATTTGCTACCCCCTCCTTTTTTGGCCAATTCACCCTGACGTGTGGCATCCCAAGGTGAGTGGCCCTCCTCCTACACACCGCCCTGTCGGTGTGTCTCCTTAGCCAACCATTGTACCATTATTTCCCTGCCACGCTACTGAGTGGCTACCGTCTTCCTGTGGCTCCCCCCTCCTGATTTGCTTGTCTGTTTTTTTTCTTTTTTTTACTTGCAGCCTGCCAAGGTCATTGCTCCCCACAGGTTAACCCAGAAGACTCTCATTCCTTCTTCTGGTAGGTGGACCCCGTTCTGGCCATATAGTTCCAGGTGCCTCGGATGGATAAGCCCATGCCTGATAGATTCAAAGCTGTTGGTCTTGCAAAAGTTGTGAATAGCGATGTTCATTTTTCGTCTGGAGTAATCCACCACTTTGTGTGACTCTGCTCCCCTCCACTGCATTCTACTGATCACCTCAGACCATATGATGGTCATGCTACCAAACCATCTGCCTGCTTCTGTGAGGTCTGCCTGTATGGCATGCCTTCCTTCCCACCTGCACCAGGTGAATGATTGGTATGTCTGGGTGCCAAGCTGAGTCAGCCTGCAGGTTCTTGAGGGCCACTGGCCGCTGACTACATCTCATCCCTGGTTGCCCCAACCAGCGAATTCATGTGCCTTTATGTATTCCTGTCATCCTGTGGCCTCCCCGCTGCCACCACGTCTGCATCCTGGGCATGAAAGAGTGGCCTACTCCCCACCCTAGATGGGGGCATTTCCCTACTTGAAAAATGATTATAATGTCATGCGGCTCTTGCAGCGGCGGCGGTGCCCCTGTCCCTCACTATCAAACCTTGAAGTTGTCCCATCACCCTGCCATGAGGCATCCCAAAGAGAGTGGCTACCCACCCTTACCTGTTGGATCTAAAGTAACTGGGGCCTAATGTAGGTTTTGTTTGCCTCGGACCGCCACCTGCCCACTGCCTGCATCCTTGCTTCCGACATGCCTTACTGCGATGCCGAGGTTGCTGTACCGATCCTGAAAGAGTGGGAGGCGAATGCCGCTGGGGACAGCCCAACTTTGGCGAGGGCCTGGCGCATCACCGCTGTGAATTGGAACTTGCTCAAGTTGCTCCCATCCTGATCTTTGAAAAATGGCCCGTCCCCCGCCGGGCGAGCTTCCATGTAGTTAAGCAAGCTGCACACTGCACATTATTTGCTCCCCTGGATGCACAGCAGCTGTATTACAGCCCCATTCCTGCCTGGTCTGTTTTGGACCTCCTCAGCACTATCTCCACTGAAGCTGCCCTGGGTCTGATGTATGTGGCTTGGAGGCACCGCCCTGCAAGCCCATGTTTCCTGGGTGCCACTAATTCGCTGATGCGGAATGCGCCAAATAATGCAGTGGAGAAGGCTGCCTCTAACAGGTGGAGCTCAAATATGTCCTTTGCACAATCCGCTAGTGCCTCCATCAGCTAGCCCAATTTTTTTCAAACTATGGGATGCCTGCTGTCCGCTCTTTCCCCCTCAGCCCGTTTCCACCCCTTCAGTGCTACCTTGAGATACAGGAATGCCGTGGGATCTTCCCCTGTGTGTCTCTTTGTCAAATGGGCTATGGCCACCAGGTGGGCCTGTGCCCATGACCTTGATTTCTTTTTGGTGAATGCCCATTGTATGCTCTTTGTGTCCCGCCACTGTCGGTCATTGTCCATATGTCCCCTATCTGAATCACTGTTGCTGTGTATTTCTTGTACCGTCTTGCTGCCTCTGGGGTAAGGGCCTGATTTACCAGTGTAGATATTCTACCCCCCCCCCCAGGCCCCACAGGTGTTCTTGAAAAAGTGTCATCATCTTTTCCACCCCAGGCAGCAAATCTCTGAATCTGCTCATCTGTGATCTGGACAGGGTGTCTGCTACTTCCTTGTCCACCCCTGGTACGTGGTGATCCTTCAGAACCATGTTCCACTCCAGCTGCACTTTAACCAACTGCTGCATTAGTCTTAAAGTGTCAGGGCACCTTGCTGATCCTTTATTGATGGCTTGCAAGACCCCCTTATTGTCTGACCACAGTGTCAGCTTTATGTCCTTTAACTCCTGTTTCCATACTGTCAGTGCTACTATAATGGGGAACAACTCCAGGAATGTTATGTTACTGGTGATACCTAGCTTGTGCCACTTATCTGGCCACTGACCTTTGCACCATTTCTTTCCCAGAATTGCCCCAAAGCCTGTGCTCCCTGAAGCGTCAGTAAATAGGGCTATCTGCCTGGCTGTTACTCAAACTTCTCTCCAGATTAGGACACCGTTAAATTCTGCTAAGAATTTGTCCCACATTAGCAAGTCCTGCTTGACCCCTTCCCCCAGGAAGATATGGGGTGTTTGCGGGTGAGACCTGTGGTTAACTGGGTGAGGAGCCTGGCAAGAGCTCTTCCTGTGGGGATTATCCTAGCTGCAAAATTGAGCTTGCCAATCAACCTCTGTAGTAGTTCAAGGGGAGTTGCTTTGTTGCAGCTGCATATGCCCCAAAGTTCCGCTCTGACATCTCTCACCTTGTCTTCAGGTAACCTGGCTATCCCTGTAACTGAATCCAGCTCTATGTCCCCAAAAATTTGATTTTTGTGGAAGGACCTTCTGTCTTTTCAGTTGCAAGGGGGATCCCTAATTCCCTTGCTAGCTCCTCATAGGCTGCCAGTGTGCTGCTGCATTCCGGTGACCTGGCGGGGCCTGTAAACAGAAAGTTATCCAGGTAGTGAAGTTTCCCCCCTGCTGGGTGTCTGTTGTGCAGGGCCCATTCTAAGAAGGTGCTGAACTGTTCGAAACATGCACAGGATACCGAGCATGCCATAGGCATGACTTTATCAATATACAGGTCCCCCTACCACTGGAAACCTAACATGTGGAAACTTGAGTGATGTACTGGCAGGAGGTGGAAAGCGGAATCAATGTCCGTCTTAGCCATGAGTGCCCCGTGTCCTGATGACTTTACTAAGTGAACTGCATTGTCCACCATCGCAAACCCCACTGGGCAAGCCTCTGCACTTATCCCATCATTTACTGATAACCCCTCAGGGAAGGAGAGATGGTGGATTAATCTAAATTGCCCTGGCTAATTTTTGGGGACCACCCAAGAAGAGAGATCACTAAACCTTTACGGAAATGTGGGGGGATAGGGCCCTCTATTCTGTTTTCCTTCTCAAGTTTCATGTGTACCACCCCTGGGTGTTCCAGTGCAGATTTCAGGTTGTTTGCCCCCATCTAGTGGCAGTGGACCTATGAATGGTATCCTGCAACCTTACACAAAACCTTTCACTAATATTGCTGCATCTGTTTTGTAAGGGTATTTGTTGGCTAGCCTGCAAAGCTGCTGTGTGTTAATTGGGGATCTGGCAAGCTGGCAGTTGTGTAGCCCTTGTGGCTCCCCCACCACTTCCGTGTCTGTGCTATTGTGGCCTCTTCTTATCCTTCTTGTCCCCCTTGTGATCCTGCTTGCGCCGACATCCAGCCGTCGGGTGTCCACCCCCACAAAAGGAACATGCGTGTTGGAATTTGCATGATGAACACCATATGCATTCCCGGAGTCATATTTCCAGCAGACTGCTGTTGCCCCGCTGGAGGAAGGTGGTTTCCCTGTATTGTGCTTAGACCTGTGAAACAACTTCCCCTCCCCTTTGCAGAAGGAACCCTGAAAGGACTGGTCGCTTTTGCCTGCCCAGGATTTCACATCCTTGGCTACCAACATTTTGTGTATGAACCCAGAGACATCCTACTCGTTCCATTCCATCTCTGGGTGCCTTTGGATGTTTAGCCTGAAACCCTTGACGTATTCCAGCCATGCATCCCCTGGAAACCGCCTTTGCACCCAATGAATATTTGCCTCATATAACCAGATGGCCTGCTGCGCAGCGCAGGAATTTTTCCACTATTGTGCCTGTCATTATTCTAAAAGCGTCCAGCCAATAATCAAAATTTCTTTCCTTTCTCTCCTTGCGCCTCTCCCATCTATCCTCATCCTTCTTATCACAGACCGTGAGATCCAAACCCTCTAATTGAATCTCTGGAAGGGAAAAAATGCCAACAAACTCTTTCCTCCATATCCTTTATTTGACCGCCAAAGCGATGAGGCTTGCTAAACCTGTGGCTCTTGTGGTCATGGGGGCCGGGCCTGGTGACAGTTTGTTATAAGCCTCTACGGCTGCAACTTCTGGCACTGGGTAATATGCTGTGCCAGTGTAACCCCATGCTGCCACTGGGGACCCCTGCTCCCCCCGTGTGCCCTGCACCACCTGCCCTTGCAGTCTTACCTGCTGTGCGCGACCGGAGTCTAATAAGTGCCATGGCAGTCCAGATACTCCCTCTCTGCACTGTGCCCCTGTGTCCTCAGCCCCCTGTAACCGCAGCCCCTTGAACAATAGGGGTGCCATAGATTTAAAACATTCTTGCACAATTGAAGTAATATGCTCACCACTTGCAGCTCTGCTGTGTGTCTCGCCATGTTCACCTGCTATCACCGGGATGGCTACAGGTGGCAGGTCTTTCTTCTGTAGCTTCTTTCGGTGGGCTCTCTTCTGGGGCTTTTTCCGCGCTACCTTCCTACTTCTTTTTGGTGCCAGTGAACAGGCGTCTCCTGATGCTTGACTCCCTGAGCCATCTCCTTCTTCCAGGCCCAAACGTATCTGCAGCCATTCATCCCCGTGCACTGCAGCAGCCGCCTGCATCTTCATCAGCTGCTCGGTGAGCTCCTCTGGCTGCCCTCCTTGCGCTTCCATTGCTCCTGGCGGGGTGCTGCCACCCTCTTGGATGCACCAAAAGACTTCCATTGCAGTCAATCAATCAATCAATCAACAACATTTGTAAGGCGCGCTACTCACCCGCAAGGGTCTCAAGGCGCTATCGGGGGGGGGGGTCGGTCGCTACTGCTCAAACAGCCAGGTCTTGAGTTGTTTCCTGAAGGAAAGATGGTCCAGGGTCAGCCGTAGGTGAGTGGGAAGGAGGTTCCATGTCTTAGCTGCCAGGTAGGAGAAGGATCTTCCTCCGACGGTGGACTTCCGAAAGCGTGGGACGGAGGCGAGGGCGAGGCTGGCGGATCGGAGCTGGCGGGTGGGTGTGTAGAATGTTGTTGAGGTACTTCGGGCCCGTGTCGTGGAGAGCCTTGTGTGCATGGGTGAGGAGTCTGAACGTGAGCCTCTTGTTGACAGGGAGCAAATGCAATTCTTTCAGGTGGGCAAAGATGTGTCTGCGGCGAGGGATGTCCAGGATGAGTTGTACTGAGGCGTTCTGAATGCGCTGGAGTCTTTTCTGGAGTTTGGCTGTGGTTCCAGCATAGAGGGTGTTCCGGTAGTCCAGACGGCTGGTGACGTGGGCCTGGGTGACCGTCTTCCTGGTTTCGGTGGGGATCCATAGGAAGATCTTTCGGAGCATGCGCAGGGTGTTGAAGCAGGATGACGAGACGGTGTTCACTTGCTTGGTCATCGTGAGGGAGGAGTCCAGGATGAAGCCTAGGTTGCAGGCGTGGTATGTTGGTTTGTGTGCGATGGGCAGGGGGCCACCAGGAGTCGTTCCAGGCAGAGGGAGATGGTCCGAGGATGAGGACTTCCGTCTTGTCTGACTTCAGTTTCGGACGGCTGATCTTCATCAATTCTGCAACGTCTTTCATTCCTTCTTGGAGGTTGGCTTTGGCGGTGGCAGGGTCGTTGGTGAGGGAGAGGATCAGCTGGGTACCGTCGGCGTAGGAGATGATGTTGAGGTTGTGTTGGCGAGCGATGTCTGCGAGGGGGCTCATGTAGACGTTGAAGAGGGTGGGGCTGAGGGAGGATCCTTGTGGAACGCCGCAGATGACTTTGGTGGCCGCGGATCGGAATGGGGGGATGCGACTCTCTGGGTTCTTCCGGGGAGGAAGGAGATGATCCACTCTAGTGTCGCTCCTTGGATACCGGTGTTGCTGAGGCGCTGCATCAAGGTGCAGTGGCATACGGTGTCGAAGGCTGCTGAGAGGTCCAGGAGGATGAGGGCAGCAGTTTCCCCGTTGTCAAGCAGGGACCTGATGTCGTTGTGGCTGCGATGAGGGCGGTCTCGGCGCTGTGGTTTGCTTGGAAACCGGACTGTGAGGGGTCGAGGGATCCGTTGGTGTTGGGGAAGGCGGAGAGTTGTCTGTTGACGATCTTCTCAATGACTTTGGCTGGAAAGGGGAGGAGCGAGATGGGGCGGAAGTTCTTGAGGTCCGTGGGGTCCGCGGTGGGTTTCTTCAGGAGGGCGCTCAGCTCGGCGCGTTTCCAGCTCTCCGGGAAGGTGGCGGATGCAAGGGAGCTGTTGAGGATGTTCCGGAGCTGGGGTGCCATGATGGAGTCGGCTTTGTTGAAGATGTGGTGTGGGCAGGGGTCGGTAGGGGAGCCTGAGTGGATGGTGTTCATCAGGCGGGTGGTGTCTTCGGTGCTGACAGGGGTCCAGGTGCAGAGGGTTGCAGTGGGGGGCGTTGGTTCGGTGGTTTGGTGTGTGGTCTGTGCACCGAAGCTGTTGTGTATGTCAGCGATCTTGCGGTGGAAGAACGAGGCGAGTGAGTCGCAGTGGTCTTGCGAGGGTGTGATGTCGTTATTGCAGGAGCTGGGGTTGGAGAGCTATTTAACGATGCTGAAGAGTTCCTTGCTGTTGTGGGTGTTGTTGTCCAGTCGTTCTTTGACTGCTGTCTTCTTGGTGGTGCGGATCAGCTGGTGGTGTTTGCGGGTGGCGTTCTTGAGGGCTGTCATGTGTTCTGCTGTCTGGTTGTGGCGCCAGGTTTTTTCTAGGGTGCGGCAGGTTTTCTTGGAGTTTTTGAGGTCGTTGGTGAACCACGAGGCTTTCTTGCTGCCGGGTCTGCTGGGGGGATATATCATTGGTGCGAGGTCGTCGGCGCAGTTGGTGATCCACTGTGTGAGGTTGCGGGCTGCTTCGTTGGTCTCCGCCGTGTTGGTGGGAGGGTTCTGGCTGAGGGAGGTGGTGAGCTGGTCGGTGGTGATCTTGCTCCAGCTTCTGCGGGAACCTGTTGCAGGTGGTGGTGGGTCATGGTTCTCCTGAAGTTGAAGTGGACGCAGCTGTGATCTGTCCAGTGTAGTCCGGTGGAGTGGCTGAAGGAGATGTGCTTGCTGGAGGAGAAGACGGGGTCCTGCGTGTGGCCGGCGTAGTGGGTGGGGGTGTTCACCAGTTGCTTGAGTCCGTGGTTGGCGAGGTTGTCCAGCAGGGCGGCGGTGTTGTAGTCCTTGTTGTTCTCCAGGTGGAAGTTGAGGTCCCCTAGGAGGATGTAGTCGGTGGAGGTGAGGGCGTGTGGGCTGATGAAGTCTGCGATGTCTTCGCTGAATTGTGTGCGTGGTCCCGGGGGTCTGTAGATGAGAGTGCCTCTGAGGGTGGTCTTGGCATCGGTGTGTATCTGGAAGTGAAGGTGTTCGGAGGCGGTAAGGGTGTCGTCAGAGTTGGTGGTGATGCGGATGGCGTTTCTGTGGACGATGGCGATGCCTCTTCCGGTTTGGTTGATGCGGTCCCTCCAGGTGATCTTGCAGCCATTTATGGCTATGACGATGGTGGGGGCTGAGGAGGCATTCATCCAGGTTTCTATGAGGAAGGCAACGTCTAGTGATGTTGTGTCAAGGAGGTTCCAGAGTTCGACGGCATGCCAGTGGACGGAGCGGGTGTTGAGCAGGATACATAAGATCGCTCGCCACCATCGCTCGCCAACACAACCTCAATATCATCTCATACGCCGACGACACCCAGCTGATCCTCTCCCTCACCAAAGACCCCGACACCGCCAGAACCAGCCTCCACGAAGGGATGAAAGAGGTCGCCGAGTGGATGAAGAACAGCCCCCTGAAACTGAACTCAGACAAGACGGAAGTCCTCATCCTGGGACCATCACCCTCTGCCTGGGACGACTCATGGTGGCCCCCTGCCCTGGGCACCGCCCCAAGCCCACAGACCATGCACGCAACCTGGGATTCATCCTGGACTCCTCCCTCTCGATGACCAGACAAGCCAACACCGTCTACGCTTCATGCTTTCACACCCTCTGCATGCTCCGCAAAATCTTCCGATGGATTCCGACCAAAACCAGGAAGACGGTCACTCAGGCCCTCGTCACCAGCCAACTGGACTAAGGAAACACCCTCTACGCCGGAACCACAGCCAAGCTACAGAAAAGACTCCAACGCATCCAGAACGCCTCCGCCCGACTCATCCTGGACATCCCCCGACGCAACCACATCTCCGGAGTCCTGCACTGGCTCCCCATCAACAAGAGGATCACGTTCAGGCTCCTCACCCACGCACACAAGTCTCTCCACAACCTGGGCCCCAAGTACCTCAACGACCGCCTGACCTTCCACAAGCCCACCCGCCAGCTACGGTCTGCCAGCCTTGCCCTCGCCGCCGTACCACGCATCCGAAGAGCCACCGCCGGAGGCAGATCCTTCTCCTACCTGGCGGCCAAGACATGAAACACCCTCCCCATCCACCTCCGGCTGACCCAGGACCACCTCTCCTTCAGGAAGCAACTGAAGACCTGGCTGTTCGAGCAGTAGCGAACCCCTACCCCAAGCGCCTTGAGACCCTCCCGGGTAAGTAGCGCGCTACATAGTGTCATGATTGATTGATTGATTGATTGATGCACTTGAGGTGGTTGTCGCTGGTGCTTTGCTTGGCAGGTTCGGTGCTGGTTCGGAGGCAGGAGAGTTTGCAGGCTTGGCAGGAGAAGGGTTTGTGGGTGTGTTTCGGGGCGGCTTGGTAGCAGGCGGGGTTCCGGCCGGTGCTGAGTGCGTGGAGTGTGGCTGCGCCGTAGGTTCTTCGGGTGTGCTGGCATCGTCGAGGACCCGGGGTCCTGGCGCTGGGCGCGGTCCAGGCGCGGAAGGGGGTAGACGGGCCTACCTTTGGCATGCCTTCGGTGTGCAATCGGCGCCCCCTTGCACGTGAACGCTGCGCTTACGCGTGGCCTCCGCCATAAATGGTGAAGTGGGAGGGAGGAGCAGCTGGGAGCGGGAGCGGGCGGCGAATAGGAAGGGAGGGGAGGATACAGAAAGAAGAAGGGGGCGGGCCTGCGGGGGAGAAGCGGCGGGGATCGGGGAGCGGGGGGTGCACAGGTGGGAAAACGGTCAAAAGGGGCGGCGAGGGTGAGGAAAGGCACAATCACGGTCACAGAGGCAAAAAATAGCAGTTACAATTGCAGGACACAAAATACAAACGCAGAATACAAATACCAAGACCCAGTACAGGAGGCACAGAAATGCAGGAAGCAGAGGGCGCGAACTCGCGGCAGTAGCAGTGAAGCCTGAGCGCACTCACGAGGATCCGTGCGGTGCGAGGAGCGACCGGCCCTTGGACAGGGTTAAAGGTCACAGCTCGCTACCGCGCGGACTCCGCAACGAATGGCCAAGTAGGAGGGAGGAGCAGCTGGGAGGCGGGAGCGGGGCAGCGAATGGGAAGGGAGGGGAGGATACCCAAAGAAGAAGGGGGCGGGCCGCAGGGGAGCAGCAGCGGGGACCGGGGAGCGGGGGGTGCACAGGTAGGAAAACGGCCACAAGGGGCGGCGAGGGTAAGGAAAGGCACAATCACGGTCACATATGCAAAAAATAGCAGTTACAATTGCAGGACACAAAATACAAACGCAGAATACAAATACCAAGACCCAGTACAGGAGGCACAGAAATGCAGGAAGCAGAGGGCGCGAACTCGCGGCAGTAGCAGTGAAGCCTGAGCGCACTCACGAGGAGCCGTGCGGTGCGAGGAGTGACCAGCCCTTCGACAGGGTCAAAGGTCACTATCACTATCACTCTGTGCATTATGTGCCACTCCTGCTTGTCTGCCCCTCTCGCGTAGCTCCATTAAAAATTGCAGATGGCCCCTTTAGTGCTCCCTCCTTGCTGGGTGGGGCTTTGTAGCTGTAACAGTAGTTTGTGTAGCTCGCAAGCAGGAGCCGGCAACCGTGAGTGCTGGAGCTGGTGTGAGCGTGTGCAGGCCAAATTCGGCTCTGGAGCATGCTAGGTGGGTCGCCTAAAAATGCTCCCATCGCAGACCATGACAACGCGCCCCGCCTGCGCGCACAGCCAGCACTGAGAGGCTGACCCAGTGAGCCACACGTAAATGTGGTTCTGGGCCGGAAAGAGGGAGCCTCCTCCTCAGGCTGCCCTGCACACCCCAGGTGTACCTGGAGACGCCGTCAAGCAGGTCCGGTTCTTTCTGGGGCTGAGATGAGCGGCCAGGCACGTTTCAAAGTAGGACCACTGCCACAGAAGTAAGTCCTCAACCGACTGCTCGACCCGCTTCCGCAAATCCGAGAGGAGGTGAGGAGAGGGGAAACCACTCGGCACAGCTGATCGTGGCTCTGGCCGTGGCGGTGATCAGAGGAGCAGGCACACCCTAGGTCCAACAATGCTATGCTCAGGAGCGTAGGCAAGGAGAGAGAACCCACCCGGAACAGCTGATCGCGGCTCCGGCCGCTGTGGTGATCAGAGGAGCAGACGCACCCTAGATCCAGTAGCGCTATGCTCAGGGCTCTGGTGGGGGTGAAGAAAATCACAATCGTACTCAGGGTCCAGAAGAGCCTTGTAGCTAGTCCAACGCAAACTCTGGCAGCGCTTCGCCTCGCAAAAGTTTGGATCAAAACTGGTTGAAAAACCAAGTGCGCACACTCCCCCGCTCCACGAACATAGGAGCTACCTGGGGGAGCAGTGCCTTATATCCTCCCACACTTTTCCAGCCACCAGCCATGCGGGTGATGTCCCCCCATTGGAGGGTTTGTATCTTGCCAGGCCCCCTATAGGACGGGGGCCTGCCACCACTGTGGCACTCGTGGGGGGGGGCCTGGACACCTGGTACCAGGGGCGGATTGGCACTGCGGGCATTTGGGAAACGGGCGATGGGCCGTTGTCTCAGTGCCCTCTGTGGGCCGTTTTTTTTCTCCCCTTTCCCAGTTCACAGAGAGTGCTCTCTGCTATCTGCTTTCTGTGGACAGGGAAAGGGGAGAAAAAATCGGCCCACAGAGGGCACGGAGACACAGAGACAGAAATGAAAGCACTTCACTGTGCAGGCCATACAGTGATTATTAGCTGTGGCCTCTACTTCACCCCCTGCCCCTGCAAAGCAATCACGCCAAGGGTGGCCTGGGGAGGGGTGATTGTTTGCGAAAATCGGCCTCCCTGGGGACCAGGTGTTGCGTAGGCCTTGAGCCTTTTCACCTCGGCCCCCCTGGGGCCCACGCAGCCCAGAAACAGTGATAGTCTTAACACCTCGCCCACAGCCCCTCACATTCATTCAGGGCACGGTGGGCGAGGAAGAATGGGTCTGGCTGTGGGGGCCAGGTGATGCTTTGAACTCGCACCATCTTCACCTTAGCGCCCCTGGCTACCTTCGATGACCCAACAGCTGTGTTTTGTGCTCCCCTGCCAGGACATTGCCCTGGGGCCTGGAGGGCTGGGGAGGGCTGATTAATTTACTAATTGCAGGGGCCATACTGCTGTTCATGTGCTCCTGAGCTAAAGGTCTGGGGAAGGCTGAGTAGGTTAGTAATAGCAGGGGCTTCGCTGCTATTCAGGTGCTCCTGCACTGGAGGGCTCAAATAATTTTGTGACAGAAAGGGGCCTTGCTGGTTTTTTAGTTGCTCAGCATGTAGGCCATTGTCAACTTGGCCCTGTGTCCTGTGCAAGAACAGTATCCTCCCACTTTCATTCCTTGTTTGTGCATAGGCATATGTGGCCTGATGCCAGAGTTGCAGAGATGGGCATTCAAGTTTGAATCCCAGCGTCTGCTCAACAGCCTGTGATTCTGGGCAGATCACTTCATCGCCCAGGCCCTTAAATAAAAAAATCAGATCATGTGTACTGTAATTGGTACTCATGAATAGAACTAAAATAGCCTTTGTCTTGGGCTGAATTTACACTATATAAAACTGTCAAATGGTAAAACAACAATACAAAATACCCATTTGTTCTTGCTTTATGATTCTGCAAAGGGACCATGATAATTAAAAAGGACACTTTATAAAAACATGTCCATATTTTTAACACAGCTTTTCCGATACAAAATTTCCATTTAATTCCCCTTAGTGATTCACTGTCTGGTTTTCTTATGTTGTGGAGGCTGTGCTCTGACACCTAAGTCATTCGGCACCTCTTGTTGAGTGCACCATTCTACTTCTATGTTCTTTTTGTTATTCTGGGAGAGTCTAAGCTTGCACTAAGATAACATTTCATAGTATTCATAATTTCCAGTGACTCCCTCCTCAATGGGGGATCTTGTTTGGTGATGTTTGTGGCCTTCCTTTCCCTCCCCAGGTCCTGCCTCACCTCCATATGGACACACCCCTTACTCACTGCCTGCATGAGTTGGAAAACAGTAGGCCAATAGGTTTCTGTCTCACTGCTCTGACCACACACCCTTTCTCAGTCAGCCAGTAAGACACAGTTTCTGGATTGAAGTGGGGGTAAGAATTCATAGATTTCCTTTCCGCCTCCTGATTACCACGCCCGCATTAGCCAGGTGAGGGACATAAAAGCAGCTTGCCAGCAGCTTTCATCAGACAACTTCAGGTTGGACTCCACAGCACCCACCACCAGGAGGATCGTATCCAGAAGTCGCAGCAGGAGATCAAAGCAAAGACCTGCCCAGCCCTCAGGTGCCCAGAAAACCTGCTTCAACAGGCTGCTGCTTCAGCCTACATCTTCATCTCCTTAGGTGCCAACCTTTTCCTATCCTTCCCAGGTGGAAGGAATACATGTGTAGGCCTTCAGGGACCCAGTCCAACTCCTAAGGCTCAGGAAGAAGACAGTTGTGACCCTCCCATACAGAACTACAGAGTGTTCAACCAGCCTTTTCTATTTGGTTACTCTTCTATCCAGATGCACCACACTGCCAAGCTCTAACTCAAGAGGGGCCATCTAATCCCCTTGGCATCCCACTCTCCACAGGGCTGACCAAAGTAGGCTGAGTAAAGCAGTACTCAAAGCTACATCTAGTGCGCCTCAATCGTCCTACCGAATCCAGAAAATACTGCACTAGGCTCAGTGCAGTAGGTCTTCCTCAAAGCTATACTTGACTTGCCACATCCAGCACCCAGAAATGCAATTTGTTGCTAGCCGATCTCTTCCTCTGAAGCAAGAAGGAACAGGTAGGAACCATTTTGTTTATCATTTTTTTGCACAATTAACTGATTCATTTGTGTGCCAGTTAACAATGTAACTCTATTTTAAAGGCCTCATCCAAAATGCAGACAAGGGGCATATTTCTCTATATGCCAAAAATATAATTTAGTAAGTTTTGGTTTGTTTTTGTTTGTAGTTTGTACGTCATTCTGACAGAGAAGACCAGACTAATGAAGACAAACCACTTCAAGTAGAAGAATTTGACCAAAAGCCTGAGGCTGGGCCAACAAAGTGCAAAAGTTGCCGTGACTGCTGTCTGTTGTTACTCTATCTAGAAAAAATACCTTCTTTTCAGCAGTGCCTATCGGCATTTGTATTTGGCATACAAATATGTCTTGACCTTATCCTGTACACAAGTAGCCTGTGAGAGAAGTTTTTCCAAACTGAAGTACACCAAAACCCGCCTAAGAAACCAAATTGGTCAGGAAAACGTTGAAGCCTTTATGCTCATGTCAGTTGAATGGAATGTGCTGTCCCAGTTGAAAACTGATGACATTATTGACTTGCAGCCTGATTCATCATAGACCCGTTTTGCGAGTCTATAATAGCGATTCATAAGGAATCGCTATTACAGACTCGCAAAACGGGATTCATGTAGGAATCGCAAAAAGATTTGCGATTCCTACACAATCCTTATTTGCGATTAGCAAATTGCTAATCGCAAATAAGGAATAACTCCCCATTCATTCCTATGGGCCAAAAGGCCCATAGGAATGAATGGGGAGTATTCCTTATTTGCGATTAGCAATTAGCTAATCGCAAATAAGATAGCGATTTAAAGGGTGCCAGGGGTGTCCAAAGGACACCCTGTAGCACCCCTTAAATGCAAATTGAAAAAGGTGTTGCGCACACACATGTCCAAAGGACATGTGTGTGTGCAACATGCAACTTAGAAAAATGCTTTTAAAAGCATTTTTCTAAGATTTCGCTATTTACCACGAGGTTTGACCTCGCGGTAAATAGCGGGCCGAAATTGCGAATTCGCAATTTTTTAATGGATGATGAATTGCATTTAAGGAATCTCAAATAGAGATTCCTTAAATGTAATTCCTCGCAAAATTGCGACATCGCTATTACCGAATTTTGCATTTGGGAAGCGGGCCAATTTTAAAATGTTCTTTGCCTACACTTTCTGAATAAAAATAGACATTCCCCAATATATGTGAGTTGAAGCAATCACCATTCAATTTCCATGTAATCTGATGGGCCTCTATGTTTTTCGCATGCTAAATTAATGATTTTTATGTATAGCTCTTGTAGGATTGTTCTTGTTGTTTGAAAACAGTGTGCAATGGTTCCCTCTCTTTCTCCCAAGCTTTATGAAGAGTTACATATATTTATATAGGAAATAATTACAAGTATTCCAGAAGAAATATGAAAGTAATTAAATGCAATTCTTTATTATTGATGACAATCGAAGATTAATTTTTTCAATGATATTAACTGCCCTGTGAGCGCCAATGCTAGGCCTCCCTCGATTAAGTCAGAATGCTCACGGGTCTCTTTGTGAAACTGGTAAAATGACTCAAAGTCGTACTTGCTTATGCTAGGACACGGAGGGTCGGATTGGCATAAAGTGCAATCTGGTAATTCCAATAGGGCAGCTCAGTGTGTGGCCCGTTTTTTTGTCTGTTTGAGAGACTCTTTTATGATCTGATAGGTCGATTTTGTACTGGTGATTTCCCTGATATTACTATAAACATTACAGCAGCAAGAACAAATATACGTAATCTCCCATCTATTGTAAAAGATCTGTAATGCGTATCTTTACTACTTCAAAAGTGCCCGATTTTCACATTTGGGACCCTTTTTTAGCTCTCTGATTCGCTGATTGAGGCCAATTATATTTTAGTGCCCGGTCCAATTTTTTGTCCCAGTCTGAACCCGAGAACACTGCAATCCCTGAAGAGTCTGTCCTAAATCAAACGTTCAATCCCAATGGTGTATCTGTTCTCCTTGACAGAATCATACACAGCCTGAGGATCCGAGCAATCGCAGCTCTAGATGCGGCTTGTCTGGTTCAGTAAACAGTAAAATATTGTGAAAGCTCTCCATGCAACATTTGTCAAAACGTATTTTCCCTCATTGATAGTTTACAAATACCTAAATCATTTTTTTCCTTATTTACATCCGTTTTATTTAATATAAACTCAAAAGTTGTTTACACCAAACCGTGCTTTGCTCAAGAGACTGCATCAAAAATGATTTAGCTACCATTCCTCAACAAGAATACATTTTCAACATTTTGGATTAGTCTCGCTCATATTCTGTTTAGGATTACAGGAATGTCAAATTTACTCTGTTATTTACAAAGAGATGGAAAGCAGCTTTAGGTGAAATTTTCTTTGTAAGGAGGCATCATAGCATGAGAAGAGATATAACACATTTTCTATTTTGTCATTTTGGTTTCCAAATATGTAACCAAATGTTTCCACGCTGGCGGGTATTGCAAAACTGTTGACATTGATTATAAGCAGATAAGTATTCTGTATTATTAACGTTAGGATTTTGGACAAACTGTGAATTTTGCTAATACTTAGGGGGATATGAACAAGGCGTGTCGTTAGCCTCCTTATTTATTTATTTATTTATTTATTTATTTACGCAACTTTTATAGCGCGACAAATACCCGAAGGTGTCTCGGCGCTGTGGAGCAACTGAAGTTCATCATCCTACCGTCTTCTCACTGGTTAAACAACCATGTTTTCAAAAGCCTACGAAAACTAATCAGATTCGGAGCAGCTTTAATGGCAATTGGCAAGAGGTTCCAAAGTTTTGGAGTGGCCACGAGAAAACGCCTGTTGCCCCAGGTGACTGATCTTGTACGTGGCACCGGCAGGAGACTGGTGTTGGCCGATCTTAATTGCCTTCTGGGGGTATAGAGCTGAAAGGCTTCGATCAGGAACCTGGGTCCTGTGCCATGTATGGCCTTATAAGCAATACAGAGGGCCTTGAATTTAACGCGGCTCTCAACTCTCAGCCAATGAAGCTGACGAATACCAAGAGTGGTAGATTTGCGGCGAGGGATGTTAAGAAGAATCCTGGCAGCCGCGTTCTGAATAGATTGCAGCTTCGTTATAACACGCTTCTGAGTATGGAGGAAGAGAGCGTTCCCGTAATCTATTTTTGGCTTAACAACACGCTCCGCCACTTCTGAAACGCAAGGCTGCACCAGGGCTCTTTCTGTGCAGGGAGGTGTCCCTTCCTGCACATACACAATCCTAAAATGCCATTCTGTCACTTTCATATGTGCTGCTTCAGGCAGCACACGTGAAAGTGAAAGAATTGCATTTTTCAAAGGTTTGTTTATGTATAGGAAGGGACAACTTCCTGTACATAAACAAACCATGGCATTTTGCTTTTTCCATAGCACACATAGAAAAAGCAAAAACGAGGAGAAATAATGCATTTCTCCTTGTTTCGGAAAGTTGAGACCAGGGTTTTCCTACTCTTAATTTTGGCGATTCCAGCTATGTACACCGCCCTTGTACAAAGGGGTCAGGGGCAAATAAAATGAGTGTTGCGGTTGAACGCCCACCACAAAACCCACTGCACGCCCCTTTCATGCTAACCATAGCGTGAAAGGGAGCTTTACGTACAAGGCAGCGTTAAGCCACGTGAAGTGGCTTAACGCTGCGTTGTACATAAGGCGCAGCCCTATTGCCACCACAACGCTTCTGTAGGTGATGGTATTGTGGCGATAGGGGTTTGTATATGCCTCTTAATTATTTTTCTCTTTTTTTTACATCTGTTTTATTTAATATAAATTCAAATGCTGTTTACCGTGATTTGCTCAAGAAAGTTAATCAGAAATTATTAGATACTTCGTTTTGCTCATATTCTGTTTAGGATTACAGGAACATCAAATTTACTCTGTTAGTTAAAAAGAGATGGAAAGCAGACTTAGGTGACATTTTCTTCGTAAGGAGGCGTCATAGCATGGGAAGAGATCTCACACATTTTCTATTTTGTTATGTTGGTTTCAAAACATGTAAACCAAATTTTTCCACGATGGTTGGAATTGCGAAAATGTTGACTTTGATATAAGCAGATAAGTACTCTGTAATATTAATGTTAGGATTTTGGACAACTTGTAAATTCTGCTCACCTGAAACAGAAAGTCTCACATGCTATACATACTCCAGAGACTTTATGAAAACAGATCTATTAATAAGCACATGCCCTGCTACACCAACCTTTTCTCTCCTCTCCTTCATGTTAGTCAAAGTAACTGTCTGTCTGGGTGGCAGGGGAGATGGAGAGGGCTGTCAATAAAAGAAAGACAAGCCACACTGGCTTGTTTGCCAAACATTTTCTATTTTTTGTTCAGATAAATGCAGGAAGTGATGAACCTCACAACAGATGGTACAACAGATTCCATATATGCAGCACTGGCCCAGATTACACAAAGAGCCCTGGGGCGCAACAGGCATTTGCGCCCGTTTTGCGTGCCCTGTGGCACTTTGTTATTACAGAAGGGGTCAAAGATGCCCGTGCAGCCCCTTTTGTAATACCAATAGCGCTGGCGCACATAAAGCACCAACACTATCTTCAGGGGGTGTTCCCTCTTTTGTATGGGGCTGTGCTGCAAGCAAATGAGGGAATACCTTTGCCTCTGGGGTCCCGCCGTACTACCGATGTGGGCACAGAGGCAAAGAAGCTGGAAGCAGGCGCACTGACAGTGCGCTATCTGAAAGGTGGTGCACTGTCAGTGCACCTCCTGACAGCAGGCCTCTGGAGGGGGAAAAGAAGGTCCTATGAAACCCCCCTAACATCCACTTGCAGGCGGGTACAGTCACTGACTGCACTCTTCTGGAAGGGGATCTCTAATTCCCTTTAAAAGTGCAGGTGGGTTGCCGCCTGCGCTGTGAAAACACAGAGGGCTTTACCTGCATGAGCTTCACCAGGGGCAGCGTGAATTTGCGTCTACTCCGAGAGCAGTACTTTCTTCCGCACCAACGTACCCTCAGACTCTCAAACAACACCGATGACACCCTCAGCACCACCAAACACCTACACTTCCAGATCCACACTGACACCACCGTCAGTTAAACCCTAGTCTGCACAACAACTACTTCAATTAGAGTACTTAACCAGGCGGGAGCTCAATCAGAAATTACATGCGTCTACTCTCATACAATATCATCGCGTGAAGAGGATACCGCGTGGTCTCAGACTAGCGATCAGACCAATGCTCTTCAGATTAAATAACAATCAAAAATGTATGGAGAACAATAAAAGACTTGGAAGAGGAAATATACAATCTAAAAACTGATTTATCTAAAAGAATGGAGGAAGAACCGTGGGGTAAATTCCTTGTGGAATTGGACGCATGCCTTGACAAGTACGGCAAAGAACTCCAGGAAACCAACTGCGAAAATTTAAAAGAGACACTATTGACTACAAGCTCAATGAAGCTTACACATGGGCTGAAGTCTATGCTAAACGGAGGTACACACAGAAGAAAACCCAGCCTGCATCATCAGAAGAGAGTGTTATATCAGACTGAGATACGGATACTTCTAGGCCACCTGCAAGCCAATTATTGAGTCAGAAAACTTAAGACAAGACGAGTCAAGGAACAGCCCCTGGAGTGAGCGAACGTACGACATTTTTAGAGCAGGGCTCAGAACCAACCAAACCCCCAGATCCAACAACATCCAAACAATTAGAAAAAAGACCAGACGTGGAAAAGGAAAAAGAAATAGGCCTAAAGAAAGGACTGAGGAGCCAAGGGAAAATCTCTTGATTAACATTTCGCAAAAACAACTCACTAAATTTGAAGAAAAAGTTCTGAACTAAGGGACAGCTTTTGTAAGCACATACCATACTACTGAATTTGAAATTGAAGTGTCATTCTTTAAATTTATGCGAATACTCAGGTTGAAACACTTTTTCACTAAAATATGTCCAAAAGGGGGTGAAGAAGACTTTGTTCCTAAATTTAGACCTAAGAGTACTTTTAAAGCTCCAGTGTCACATAAGACACTAGACAACTTCGAAATTTTGGTAAAGACTGATTTGCATAATCTGCAGTATAAGCGGAAGATAAGGAATTTAATACGAGCAGAATTCAGCGCACTACGACAATTGGCAAAAGATGAATCAGTGACTTTTCAGAAGGCGGACAAAGGAGGAGGATTGGTGATGATGGACTCAGAGTTCTACATCAGGAAAGGTTCAGAACATGTCATGGATCCTAACTCGTATGGGCAACTTGAGAATGATCCTACCATGGATATATCGAAGGAACTAAGCAAATTACTTGAAAAAGCGGAATTACAGTGGATTGATTCTAAAACTAAACAGTACCTATTTCAAACACATCCTAGGAGACCTAAAATATACTTCTTACCCAAGATTCATAAAAATTTGGAAGATCCTCCATTCAGACCAATAGATTCCGGGTGCGGATCAATCTTTGAACACTTAGGAGTATTTATTGATCATTATTTGAAACCTTTTGTGCAACGTTGGTCTACCTATATTGAAGATACTTCTGATTTTTTACGAAGTCTAACAGAGATACCATATGAAGTGTCAGATAATTGGATTTTATGCACGATTGATGTTGTCGCTTTGTACACTTCAATCCCGCATGGTTTGGGATTGGAGGCAGCTGAATGGGCACTTTTACAGGAAGATACACCAGAATCAATTAAGTGCATGAAGTTACAGTTACTGGAGTTCTGTTTAACCAACAGCTATTTCAAGTGGGAAAATAGATTTTTTATTCAGCTTAACGGGACCTCCATGGGTTTTCCAGGTGCTCCAATGTATGCTAATATATTTATGGCTAAATTCGAACACGATTTCATCTTGGAAGACCAGACGTGGAAAGATGGCCTGATCTTTTTTTGTCGATATATAGACGATATATTCCTGATATGGAGGAACACTAAGAAAGCTCTGATTGATAACATTAAGAGTTTGAACCTTGTGGACCCACATATAAAATTTACACGTCATATAAACAAAGTGGAAATTTCATATCTGGATGTGTTGGTAAAAATCAAAGACAACCAATTAAATACAAGTCTATAGAAAAAACCCACAGACAAAAATATTGCATTACTGTTCCAAAGCTTTCACCCAAAAAATCTCATTGAAAATTTACCCAGATCTCAGTTCATGCGCATTAAGAGAATTTCATCTAAAGACAATCTATTAGTGACATCTTTGAATGAACAAAGGAAACGATACATAGAAAGAGGGTACCCGGAAGAGCACCTGGATAGACAAATTGAAAAAGTGAAAGAGCTACCTAGATCACAACTATTGGCAAAAAAGCAGAAAAAACAAACCAATAGGATGGTGTTTGTCTCTAAATATTCATCAGCATCTAGAGACATTAAAAAAATAATCAACAGGAGATGGGAACTGTTGGAAGTTGAACCTGATTTTGGGAATTTGTATAAAGATAAACCCCTGTTTGCCTACACAAGGGCACAGAATCTGAAAGAACTGCTAACTTCCGGAGATACACCGCCTCGTGGCACTATGAAGTGCTGGAACTGCAAGAACTGCAATAATGTGATTCTAGGCAAAATTCTAAGCCATCCGCGCACAGGCGAAAGTATACGACTACAACATACTACGAATTGTGACTCTGAACACCTGATTTATATGATTAAATGTCCGTGCGGACTCCTCTATGTAGGAAAAACTGAAAGGAAGATAAAGATTCACCTATCAGAGCATAAAAGTCGGATCATAAACAAGAACATCACATCACCGCTAGCGCAATATTGGACTGAGCAGCGCCTTTCTATAGCGCAGATTAAATTTCAAATTATTGAACATGTTCAGATAGTGGAAGGTTTGGACAACTCTAAAATCCTCCTACAAAAGGAAGCCTTCTGGATCAAAAAGTTACAAACATTGACGCCCCTCGGGCTCAATGATAAGTTTGAGATGAGTTGTTTTCTGTAAAGTACAGAAGTAGAATCGCTGGCTCTGAGGCACACTGGTTGAATCGCCAAATAATTTCAATATATTGATAACAAAACAGGTATCACAGTTGAGGGATACTCACATACATAAGAAATAAATTAGGTACACTGTATCTTTAAAAAGTTTTAACAATAATAGGGTTTCATGTAAACAGGGAGTCTATATAATGTAACACCATAGTGATTATCACTATTTGTCAATGTCAAGGTGCTTATGTTTATAGAGGCTTAGTAATGATGTCCAAATATGTTTGTAAATATGGGGTATTCATATCTTTCTTTTTTGCTATTCTTTTTCTGATCTTATCTGTATTTAAAAGCAAAATGTGTGCTACACAAATGAAAAGGCAACTAGATTTGGATGTGAGTTTGTTGCATTCAACGCAGTGTAATAAAGTAGCAGTCTCGGGAGTTTTGAAAAACTAGGCAAATCAGGTTAGTCTGTCGTTTATGTTATCTCGTGGATGTGCTATGTAGAGGGCATTTTGTAGACCCGGTAGTATTCTTGTCCCGCCCGTCGGGTTGAGTTGAAGGAAGGTCTAAGCAGGCGGTGATTCCGGTAAGATGTTGAGAAGCATTTCGGCTTTAATATTGGGTGTTCGAATTGTGAGGCAGAAGCCGTTTTTTGGAATGGGAGATGATGTGTGGTTATTATTTATTGCAGAGGACGCTCGTACAGGTCCCGCCGATCTTAATGAAAAATACGAAAGCGTGTTGAGGTGAGCAAACGCGTGTTTCCTGATTTAATGTTATAGCTGGTTTTCAGATTGTCAGAGTGAACAGTGGTAGTAATGTGTTGACATTACTTTTTAGATTTCTTCTTCCCCCCCGGGCATATAAAGACTTCAACACATACGCTGCAGGTTGGCTAGCAAGAGGTGGGTTGCAACTTGGTGAAATAATTTGAATATAAGACAGCGCAAATACGTTTGTAGTGGTTCACTGTGACCCCATAATTCTTTTATTAGGTGACATCGTTTCGACCAAAGTTGCTCGTATTATGGTAAGCTCGATTAAACAAGTTTAAGCTCCATAAACTTCTAGTAATCAATGACAAGGGCATAATGTGAAAATAATTCTCTGTTATGTTTAGGTTCTGTAAGAACTGGATTTTAAAAGACTATTCGACAGATCTCATAAAGAGCTGATTCCCTGGTGAGACTTTTTATTATTGAAGTTGACGCAGATGGGATTTTGATGGTCCCAAATAATCATGATGCTGTTATCTTATAAATACAGACATGATGTGTCTTTGATAGAGAATAGGACTAAAGTTTGGTTTTTGATTAGAAAAGGTAGTTGTTCTAACGAGAATTTTTTGAATTGCAGACGAGCTGTTTCATGGCATTGCGTTAATTGTTTCCTTTGTCTTTTCTTTTCTTTTCTTTTCTTCTTGTTACCTCTAACAGGAACCCCTGACAAAGGGACCAGAGTGTCCCGAAATGCATTGGGTGGACATGAATTTGTTGAATATCATTATGTTTTGATCTAAAATGTGATGCGTTTATGTAAAGAAAATGGGTAAAGACAAGTTTGAAGTAACATGCAATGAAATAAATGTATGTAATGAAGAAAATGAATATTTTGAAAGTGTTTAAATTTGATTAAGTAGTGCAGGTTGTAGTCCCTACCACCATTTTCGGGTAAGGCCACTTACATTGTATTCCTTAGGTCTAGCATAAATAAGATGCATCAAATCTCTTAAACTGAATGGGGAGAAGACTATGGTGATGGTGTTTGGTGGGAACGAAAACATCTGGTCATTTAGCTGGTGGCCTGATTCACTTGGAGTGTGCCCTTCCCCCACAACATCCGCAAAAAATCTTGGGGTGATGATAGATCCTGCCCTGGATGTGGGCAGACAGGTGTGGAGAACCATCTCCACCTGTTGGGGCCTAATTCATACTCTGCGAAGGATCAGGAAATATCTCTCTGTGCAGTCCAGAAAACAAATAGCCGTCGCACTTATTGGTTCACGTCTGGACTACTGTAATGCGCTGTATGCTGAGCTAAACAAGAGCCTCCTGCAGCGCTTACAGGTAGTCCAGAATGCCTCAGCCAGATTTGTTCTGGATGTTCCCAGACGCTCCTCGGCAACGTTGGCCAGAAAAACGTTACACTGGCTTCCGGTAGAATACCGAGTACGGTTCAAGGTCCTGTGCATGACATACAGAGCCATTGCAAAAAAAAGTGACTCTGGAGTGGGTTCCATCATCTCCCACTACATTCCCGGAAGGAATCTGCGTTCCCCTGGGAAATTGCATTTGTCAGTCCCCCGTATACGAAGAGCCAAATGGGGTGGCAAGGCTTTTTCCATCCTAGCTCCCAAATGGTGGAATGATATCCCTTTGGATCTTAGGTCCCTGCCCTCCTTACAGACATTTCGCAGTGCCCTAAAAACTCGCCTCTTCTTACAGGCCTATGTGTAAGGATGAATGGTTCAGACTTTTGATTTTATTGTTAGGCGCCTTGATACCTGCGGGTTATTGTTCTGCGCAATATAAATTTTTATCAAATCAAATCAAATGATAAAACAGCCGCAACAAAGACCTGAGTCTTTCATATGAAGTGGCCTAAATTAAAACTAGACCATCCGAATTACAGGAAATCACTCCAGAAATCCAATAAACTCGGTTTAAAGGGTAAGAGGGAAGGGCAGGGGAAACAGGAGGGAAAGGAAAAAAAGGAATATACATCTGCAGTTCACGTACTACACACCTCACGGGGTTACACATGGGCACATCAGAGCACACTACGGACAGAATTTATGCCAGTAGTACACATGATTATTTCACATTCAGTTCCTCCACATTCACCCCTGGTTAACACAAACTTACCACCTTGCATCCCTATGCCAAGCAGCCTAAACAGGAGTTAAACCTTATGAAATTTGTTTTTATAGTGGTCCTCTGTGCACATTTTGGTTAATATAGAGCATAAATGGATATTACTGCGTAATTTATTTAACACGCCAAACGTAGCTGCGCCCGCCCACTTGGGCAGTACCCAACTTATGTGATGAAATGTACACAGTATTTTGTTATCACACGCAACAGCAGTTTGTCACTAACTCTCACTTTGGCTTCGCGCAATACACGAACCACGGAGCAAGCATACATATGCAAAACTTGTGTTCCGCTCTGTCCGACCATCCACTGTGAGAAATGCCGTTTCAAACACAGAGTTACCGCGTTTACCCAAGGCTCAAACAACGCGCACGAGGCACAGGCTCAACCCCCGCCTAAAAATTAAAATGATCATATTTTATCTGTTCAGGTTCCCAAACCTGCAGCGCGCAAGAACTTACTTAGAGTGTGCAAATGCAGCATGGTAAAGATTCTCGCCCCAGACGACCGTATCTGGTTGAATCGCTTTGTCTCCCAGACACAAACTCAGCGTCCACACGAGGCTTCAGCGATACAAAGACACACAGGCAAACCAGATGGGCTACCACTGTGGGACCTTTATTTGGGAACGTTCATGGCAGTAACTCAAAAGGGAAATAGTAGCAAGTTGCGTTAACTAGAAACACATTTTTTCTTTTCCTTTTTTTCACTAAGGATGTCACTGAGTTTTGTAAAATGACCTCATGTCGGCTCTGATGTTAAACATGCTATATGAAGGAAAGGTCAAAATTATGTTAACACTTGGGTCTGGTGACAAATGCAACTATGTAAAAATGTTAAAAAAATTAATTCTGTAGTAATGCTCGTTCTGGGTGCATAAATGTATAATATTATACAATACAGGTTCAGCCATATTGTAACCATGGCAAAATCTAGTTTCAACCTGTACCTCAATTGAACTTAATTGAATGTCACGCCCAGGTTTCTGTGCATATATAAACGCTCAAGATTCTAATGCAGATGTAGTGAACAAGGCGGCAACGCCGAAACGCGTCTAAGCAGACACTGATCTGAGAATAAAAGTTTGGATTCAGATTCACGGAGTCAGCGCCTTCTTCAATCGTATGAGCATGGTATGAAAGAATATATATATATATATATATACTCCTCCAACCGGTTACCGTGCACCAAAACGTCCAATGCACGTTCCCCAGTACGCAGACACTAAATCAAAAGTCCAAAGCCAGTCTTCGAGTTGTTCTTATTTTATTTTTTCGAGCATAAAGTGCAGGGGTGCAAAAGAGAATGTCGAACAGACGCGTTTCGGGAGTGAACGCCCTTGCTCACTGTTGATATATATATATACACACACACCTCCCCCTCAAACTACTCTGCTTCCTGGAGCAAGAACTCCCCTTCCGCAAAGCTCCCAAGACCTAGCTATTCAGGGAGAAATCTCATCCCGGGGCTGTTCTACAGTGGCTGTGCAAGCATTGGAAGGCCCATGATAGCTATGTGCTATACAAATTCTGCAGAATAAAATAGAATATGTTGCGAGGGAGCAGTACAAGTCCAAACTTCAGGCTGACCGATTGAAGAGATACCTTGGCTGGAGCAAGTGTCGACATTGAGAGTCTAGTGCATTATAGGTGAGCCGTGCAATGGGGGTCCCGCATTGTCATCAAGATCCATTGAAGTGAATGCACTTCATCATAGTCGAGCTGCACAGAACGTCGTCATCAAGCAGAGCAGGCTGTGAATCCGCTGTTGTCTAGCAGTCCCTGCGTCAGCATCAAAGGATAAATGCAGCAGAATTTCTCTTGCAGTTGCAAAACCCACTTCTAAGGCCCATGACTGGAGCAAGCACTTCAGGCAAGGGTAGAACTCACAAATGGCAGAGTCCAGCAGTACCATCAGGATTGCAGGAAGCCTTTTGTGTTCCTAAGACTTCAGAAAACAGGAGGCAAGCCAGCAAGCCCCTGGAGTCAATCTGTGTTCAAGTGAGATGGATCCAGTCTTTGTCCTCAGCAGTGCAAAGATCGACAGAAGGCAGCTCAGCAAAGCAGAGAAGCAGTTCTTCAGAGCAGTCAGTAAAGGCAATGTGGCAATCCTTACAGTACATCAGTCTTTACTCCAGTAGAGTTCATTCCAGGTCCAGTAGTATACTGATGTGGTAGGGTGAGAGCCCCAGCACTTTTGCCCAAAAGTTTGTTTGTTGTAGGGGGTGACTTCAAAGGAGATCTCTGAAGTGCACAAAGATCCCTTTCTCCCCAGTCCTGTCTGCTTGGATAACTGTGGGGAGTAAATGAGTGCTTTTTGTGTGGATAGGATACTATCTACTGGAGTGTGTCAGCCCCTCCCATTCCTTCTTGCTCAGGAAGGCCCATCAGAATGCAGATGAGTACTCATAATGCAGATGAACCTCACCTTTTTATGTTGGTGGCTTTCTAAAGGGAATGCACAATGTGTAGCTGTCATCCAGCCCAGATATGTATTGGGGAAAGGCTACAGACACACAGAGCAAGTGTCATTTCTAAAGTGACATTTCTAAAATAGTAATGTCAAATCCATCTTTGTCAGTAAAGAGGATTTATGACTACCATTCCAAAGATATGAAATATTATGTATCTACTTCTTTCTAATCAGTAATTACAGATTCAACAGTTTTAAGAAATTCCCAATGCTAGCCTATGGGAGGTGTGAGCCTTGCACTAGTGAAAAACTAATTTAGCTGTTTGTCATTACCAGGACATGAAAATCTTAAAAGTACATATTGTACCTTTTAGTTACATAGCACCATGCTCATAGGGCTACCTTGCGCCTACCTTAGGGGGTTACCTATATGTATTAAAAGGTGAGTTGTTTTAAGGCTTGGCATGTGGTTTTAAATGTAAAGTGGAAGTGGTTATAAACTGCACACACAGACCTGGCAATGGTATGCCTGAGATAGGTTTGAAAGGCTACTTGTGTGGGTTATATTTATAACAACAAGGGGCCCCAATTAAGTCAACAAGGGACCTCGGGGAACTTGAATCTTTCAAACAACAGCGGTCCCATGCATTCAAAAATAAAAGAAAAAGTAATAAATATAGAGGGAATCCATTCTATATTCTTAGTGACATTTCCAGCCGGTCAGAGGTCTATAATTTTACTAAATGCACAATTCAAATCCAACAAGATACCTTCTACTGATCACCTGTGTGGTACACAAGCCTGTGCACAACACTAACAGGTCCTAATGCAGAAGGTAGGTTTACAAACAGGGAAAGGCTTTTAAGGCAAACAAACGTTTTCTGTGTAGTAAATGCAGTTATACAGAAAAATCTGAGGTACACCATTACATCACATAGCAATCACGTTTTGTATAAGGTGTCACAGAAGTCGACGGTGTTTCAGTCCCCCTGTTAGTTATAGGGACCATCACCAGGACATTGGAATAATGCCTTAACTTTGTTAGCCTCTAATTACCCGGGCAATCGTATTATGCCGGCAAGAGGAGGTACCCGGATAAGAGTACCGCAACCCGGATTAAGTTGCTCTGCGCATCGCGGTTAATAACCAATTTCAACGGCGCCAGGATACTGCCGGATGAGTCGGAGTTCAGGATCTGCCTGGCGTCATTACCAGGACATGAAAATCTTAAAAGTACATATCGTATCTTTTAGTTACATAGCACCCTGCTCATAGGGCTACCTAGCGCCTACCTTAGGGGGTTACCTATATGTATTAAAAGGTGAGTTGTTTTAATTCTTGTCAAGTGGTTTTAAATGTAAAGTCAAAGTGGTTATAAACTGCACACACAGACCTGGCAATGGTATGCCTGAGATAGGTTTGAAAGGTTACTTGTGTGGGTGGCACAATCAGTGTTGCAGGCCTACTAGTAGTATTTAGATTCATGCCCTGGGTACATGGTATACCACTTCGCAAGGGACTTACAGCTTCAATAGATATGCTCATCAGATATATACCAGTGTCACAATGTTTTAGGAAAAAAGCACTTTTACTTTAGCACTGGTCAGCAGTCGTAAAGTACTCAGAGTCCTAAGGCCAACAAAAAGATTAAGCAAAAAGTGGAGGTAAGCAGGCAAAACATTAGGGGAAGACCACCCTAAGGATAACATGTCTAACACTTCCTTCCTCTAATGAAGAACACAACGAGTCAGGCTCTCACCATTCACATCATGGAATCAACATCATCTCCTATGCTGACAACCCAGGGACCAGAATAAGGGTGAGGAAGATGAAAATGTCCAGAACCAGGAGACTGAAATGGATCCAGATAACTAGGAGCAACAGGTCATGGAAATGACAGATAGACAGTCCAAGAACAGGAAGTACAGGACCAGGAACCTTTAAGGCTGGCATGAAATGGAGGTCCTGGACCATCAGAACTAGGAAAGGTTAGGATGATCTGTGAGGGGCATGGTAAGTTAATGCAGAACCAAGAGGACCTTGAGAAGGAGAAATAGGGTCCAGAGGATCAGGACCAAACTGAGGAGGACTATACATATCAGGACCACAAGGGCAATGGCCACCAGGACTGGGGGACTAGAATAAGCAGGAGAGGGGCTAAAAACACTAGGGGGACTAGGATCAAAGACACGCAGAGGACCAGAGCAAGAAAACGAGATGGACTAATAGGATCATGATTAGACGGACCAGACAGAAGGCCATGAAGATCAGGACCTGGGGTATCAAGGCTTGGATTCGCAAGTGGGTCAGAGCTGTATGACCAGGGTAAGGAGGATCATGGTCAAGAAGACCAAGAACTCTGAACTGTTGTGACTATACAAACAAAAATAATTTGGCCTTTCACAACAAACTTCAACAGTGTTCATTGGTCTACAATAACTTATTATCAAACATCAAACAATTTAATACAGAGTCCAAATTCTATGCAAAAATGAGACTTTTTATTTATTTACAATACATTGACTATTACTACATTTCTTTTATTTGATAAATTCAATGTGTGACATTGTAAGTACCCCAGCTTGCTGACTGCAGGGCGACAAACCTAGCATGCTGTTTCATGCACACAAGTTTATCATGACTTTGATTTCACACTGGTAATGGATTGGCTACGCTCTCTTTAATGCAACACATCCAATATTGAAATCTAGAGTGCGTACTGTACTGTTGTGACTTACTCATTGGTCATTGGTCATTTCCACGTATATTAATTCATATGACTTAATTGATTTTTTTGCTATATTACTACATATTCTTATCCCTTATTTTAGGAAATATACAAAGACTGATGTAAATAGCTGTCTATTGAGATGTTAATCCTTATTTTATAGGGGAACTGTAACCAATTGTGAAATGTTCTTGATAAGTGCCCTAAAAGTGGATTTTTCTCAGTGAGTTGGGATCATCAAATTCCATGAGTCAAAATGGTGCCATGGATAAACCCTAAATATATGAACTTGTAGGATTTTTCTTCCTTTGGATCTTTATAAGGCAATATGATGACACTGGGGTGTTTTACTGTCCCCTCCAAAGTCCGCTTTGAGCAACTTTTAATGAAGAACTTCTATAGTGTGTCCTGAGGAAGGTGTATAATTGAAGAATAGTCTCACACCTAAACAGACGTTGGCACAGCAATGTCCTAGCGGAGTTGATTATTATTATAATTGTTTGAAGACTAAGGAGAGGAATCATATTCAAAGCATTAAGAAGATAATTATATAAATGTTGAGGACATATCATTATGTAAATGATAAAGGAATTGGATTTATTAACACATAATTCTAGAAAAAATATTAACTGTGTGAGTGTGGTTTTAAATAATTTATCTGTAAGTGGGGTTGAGGTAGTGAAGATGGACATTTAATGGGATTATAATATGATTGCACAGAATATTGATGAATTAGTATCATACACTGAATTTATCAAATAAAAGAAATCTAGTATTGGCCCAAAATTGTATGTAAATGAAAACAAAGTTGTGTTCTTGCATTAAATTTGGACTCTGTTTTGAATTGTTTGATGTATGAAAATAAGCATTACTGATATTTGATGAGGGAGACAGAATTTTTCTTTGTATAATGTACTGTCCCCTGGACCTCACCCCATAGTCATTATCAAAACGTTGATGGGAAAATAATGCTTCTCTGCCATGTTCATAGTGGAAAGGGCGCGCCAATCACTTGTTCCAAGGCCGCCCCCCCTGGGGCGCCGTCCCGCCCAGTCATAGCAATGATGCTAAAGTACAGGGACAGAGACAGTGCTCTTTGTAAGGCGAGAGAGCTTAAAGAGTTGCAATGTGATGGTATTTTCGAAGGGAAAATACATATTTTTATGGATCCCTCCCACAACATGCAATTCATTAAACGCAGAAACCTCAACCGCCGTAGGGGTTGCCCCTGGGCAAGCAGTGATGACGAAGCAGCATAGATGTCGACACGTGCAGTAGAATTTGCAGTTAAAATTACTGATTGTGCAAAGGGCAAGGACACTCAATTTATGTGGACCTATCCTAGGAACGATAACTATAACTTTGGCTGGGGGAGGCAGCGCGCCTGGATACATCTTACCCACAGTGTGAGCCACAAGGGAGTGTTGTGTTTTAGTTTGATCATGTTTTTTTGTTCTAGGATTTGTGGGAGGTGATGGTGGATATTGATTATGAACACTTGGGTATTGCATTGCGTGGGTGGGAGGGGGTGGGGGTTTGAGTGGCGAGACATGCTTTGTTTGGTGAAGATGTATACACTGATGGGAGTATTTTGGATGGATACAGTCCTGAACAGAGAGAAGCAAACTGAATGGGAAGGGGCCTTGATTCTGAGTAACACAATACGCTTGTTGACATGGAGCATAAGGGGGTGGAATGATCATAGGAAAGTCAGAAAGGTGGTTGCATACAGGAAGAGACACAAGATCGATTTGGCTTTGCTTCAAGAGACGCACTTGCCACTCCAGAGTAACATGCTGACCCAAAATCTCTTCCAGGGCAGGATCAGTGCTGTGGGTTTTACATCTCAGTAAGTGGTGTGTTAATATGTGTTAACCCCAAGGCGGGTATCTCAGTGAGCACTGCTGAGGTGGCACCAAATGGGAGGTATGTTGTTGAATGTTGTAGTAAATGGGTCTAACTACTTCTACATTAGTTTGGGTGCTACCTTGATGCACGACAGGGATATCCCATTAATAATATGCAGGGATTTTTATTGCATCCTAGATCCTCTCAAAGGGCCTAGCAAATTGAGAGCTTTGATCTAGTGGATGTGCGGAGGCAACGTCACCCCAACATAACTGGGTTGACACACTATTCTGCCCCTCACGACACGCACATGAATATTGGCTGCTGGCTGATGTCAGAAAGGTTAAGTGCTCTGGTGGAGATGTGCACCTTACACCCTAACGCCTATTCAGATCATGCTCCCATACAGCTAAACTTGAAGTGCCCCACAAAACAGTTCCCAGCGTTTCTTTGGAGGTTCCCCCCGTACTCCCTCCTTGACCCAGTATTCATTGCAGAAATTGCAACAGCGATGGAAATATACTTTAAAAAAAATGTGGGCTCTGTAGATGATTTCACTATTATTTGGGAGGCCTTTAAGGTCTGCATCTGAAGTATTGCCATGTCTAATCATGCGGATTTGCTCTGGTCACTAAGAAGTCATTTGTCATGCTTGGAGAAAGACATCTTGGCACTTGAACAGACCTTACAAAGGACAGAAGACAATAGCGTCCTCGGAGACATCAGGGCCCCACTTGAGGAATTCCAGGACACAGCAGATAGGGAGGTCAAACACCTGAATAAATATGCAACGGCTAGGGATTATAGCGAGGGAGACCGCCCCAGGGCTACTTTAGCAGCTCTGCTGCACTCGTGGCGTGAAGAGGACACTATTACAGAAATATTAGATGAAGATGGCCTTCCCTTGCATGAACGAACAGTAATAGCGAATAGATTCCACAGATATTACTCGCAGCTATACACCTCCCAAACTCCTCCTGACGATAAGGCTATTCTGGACTACCTGGAAGGCATTCATATGACATGGCTAACAAACGCTCATAAAGAATACCTCCTATCCCCGCTCACTGCTGGCGAGGATGGGGCGGCTATCCAATCCATGTGAGCTGGCAGTGCACCAGGGATGGATAGGCTTACAGTAGCATTTTACAGGATTTTCCGGAACCAGCTGGTTCCCCAACTCATGACACATTTTGAGCATATTGCAAAAAAGTGGTAGTTCGGACTAGACTGTTCCCATGAGGCACAGGGTCAGAGCTGATTTGCATATAGCCAGTGTCTAACCCAGGGTGGTGTGGCGTGCAAAAAAATGATGGATTTAGGCCCAGATCCTTGTACTGGGGTGAATGTATGACATTGTTCTACATTCTGTCCATCAACTGTGTTTTTTGCAATTTTCACCCCGAGTGTGCTGGGTATACTCAGACGTGAGTCCCAGGCTCTCCACACCACTGGAGTCAAGCTATCCAGGCTGATGAAGGCTGATAGCCAGAAACCGGTCCTTGGATGCTTGATTCCGGTCTGGGAAAGACATGGCTTGGTAGTTCGGACTGGACTGTTCCCATGAGGAACAGGGTCAGAGCTGATTTGCACATAGCCAGTGTCTAACCCAGGGTGGTGTGGAGTGCAAAAAAACGATGGATTTAGGCCCAGATCCTTGCACCGGGGTGAATGTATGACATTGTTCTACATTCTGTCCGTCAACTGTGTTTTTTGCAATTTTCACCCCGAGTGTGCTGGGTATACTCAGACGTGAGTCCCAGGCTCTCCACACCACTGGAGTCAAGCTATCCAGGCTGATGAAGGCTGATAGCCAGAAACCGGTCCTTGGATGCTTGATTCCGGTCTGGGAAAGACATGGTTTGGTAGTTTGAACTGGACTGTTCCCATGAGGCACAGGGTCAGAGCTGATTTTCATATAGCCAGTGTCTAACCCAGGGTGGTGTGGAGTGCAAAAAAACGATGGATTTAGGCCCAGATCCTTGTACTGGAGTGAATGTATGACATTGTTCTTTATTCTGTCCATCAACTGTGTTTTTTACATTTTGAGCATATGGCACAGGCTGAAACGATGCCCCCTCTATAAGAGAGCCGCTGATAATTATGATACTTAAACCTAGGGAAGTCCCCAAAAGTTAGCTCCTTTCTTTGCTGAATGTTGACGCCAAGATATACGCTAAAATGCTGGCCACTCGCTTAGCTCCCCTCATGATGCTGATGGTGAGATCAGAACAGGCAGGAGTTGTTCCTGGGCTAAATCTGACTTTAAACCTTCGAACTATATTTGCCGCAGATCAAAGACTAGATCCTGGAAGCAAGACTGAGGTAGGCTTCTTGGACGCCGAGAATGCATTTGATAATGTAGAGTGGGCCTTCATGAAGGGTGTTCTGAAGAGAATAGGAGTGAGGAAAATTTTCATTCAACTAGTCACAATGCTTTACACTCGCCCCATGGCCAGGATTCGATTGGGTAGAGAGTCTACAGCCCCTATAGCTATATCCAGAGGGACTCGTCAAGGCTGCCCATTGTCCCCTTTTCTCTATGCTCTAGTAGCGAAGCCAATGGCCTGTGCGCTTCGTTAATATCACATTCACAGAGGACTACGGTTCCCAGGCCATCAACTAATACTATCAACATATGCTGATGATACTCTGTTGTATGTCCGAGAGCCAGAAACCAATCTTAACCCAGTCCTGTTAGAGGTGGTACAGTTTGGGAAGCTATCCCATTTTAGGATTAACTGGGCGAAGTCGTTAACATTCCTGCTATCTCTGGTGACAACTCCTACCCAGTTAGATTTCCCTATGCAATGGACCTCAGACCAGATACGGTATTTGGGAATACAGATCCATACTGACCCGGCGTGGTAATTGCAGAGAATTACGGGAGGGTTGTCTCAAGATTAGAGGATGACATCAATAGATGATTAGGCTTCCACTTTCTCTGATAGGGCACATTTCTTTGATGAAGATGGTGATTCAGCCCTGCTTCTTATTTCTGTTTGTTGATATCGCCAGAGACTGCTGGACGCTCAGATGGGTGTAGTTATGTACTCCCCACTAATACGGCTGGATTGGTGCACCTGGTTTCCAATAGGTAGAGAGTATTCTCGACACTGAGCGATGTGTGGGAGGAACATCTGGTGCCTACCCCCTTGTTGTCACTGCTCTGTCATGACAGGGAGATAGCAGCCAGTAGCAGGATACTAGTAGCAATGGGTCTGCTGCTCGCCAAATGTAGAGTTGCCATGTGATGGGCCAGGGGCCCAACACCATAAATATCTGAGTGGAATGCTGACATGCTTCATTGCTAGACAACAAAAAGGGTCTTGACTCCTAAACTCAGCAAGGCTGAGCCAATTAAACTGAAGAAACAATACACTTGCCAGTGCTGAGAAACTTATTTTTCAAATCTAATTAAAGAAAAAAGTATGCATGAATATAGCATGGACGCGTGCTTTATAAATTGCCACTTTTGATTTTAATTTTATTTTGAAGATTATTTAAGTTTTTAGTCAATTTTTAGTTTTTGTGCATGGGAATACAAAAAAGGTTCTATATACATTTATATACAAACATGAACAATGCAAATGGGTATGTACAATAAATCAAACAGACTCACAAAAAACATTCTTGGCCATCCATTCATACTACTCATCATACATACTGGTCCCGGTGTCAAAGAACCTATATACACGAAGCCAGAAATGTCTCCAGCTTTTTTAGTCATTTTTTGGAATTGTTTATGAAATTCAAAGAAAAGCAAACAGTCTTTCTGTAGATTGCGGTGATAATTAGATTTCAATATAAATTCAAAGGGATGACCCGGACCGGGTCGGTCGACTCGTTTCAAACCCTGCTATTGCCAGGGTACATGTACATGGGACTTTACGAACAAAAATTCATTTACAATGATAATCCCTACAAAGACAGGATTTACCACTATATGAGATATATAGACGATGTTTTCCTCATTTGGACTGGAGGCCCTGAAACTCTTAATGAATTTGTCGGATGGCTGAATGCACGTACAAATGACATAAAATTTAGCTGCACGTCATCAAATAAATCCATAACATTCTTGGATGTTAAAATTGAACCGTTTGATGGAGGCCTAGGAACCACCTTGTTCCGCAAAACGACGGACAGAAATAAATCAGCCCTAATTGCCCATGTTTCTGCTAAGTTTGGTAACTATACATAATATGCTGTATCCCAACTAATGTATTCTTAAAAACTACCCCTTTGTCCTCCATGGAGTTCTGTACACACAGGATTTATAGGTATCGACCTGAGTTTGACACCTTAACAGTTCGAATTGTTGATAATGTAGTATCACGTCTAACATGACGGTGCAGGGATTGTCTCGCCCTGATGGTTATGTTCATTGTGCATGCTTAAAGGTTTGTTTTTGATTTGACTATGCCGAAACGCGTCCTTGTAATAAAGAAATCTTCCATGGGGTCCCGTGTGTGCAGCGTGTTTCTTTGTTGAAACTGGAGCGTGTATTTTGTACGGACCCACTTTCCGCATTCGCTGCACCCATCAGCAAGAGTGCGTATACTGCTCTTAAGTGGACTTTGGAGTGTTATTTATAGAGGCAGTTTGCACCGCCAACGGAGAAACCAAGCACAGTCGCAGACGAAGTCGACAGTCATCAATACTGTTGGAGTGACGGCCAAACAACCGGCTCCAGCGTCAGGTGCCGAAAGACTCTGGGGCGTGACGAGGGGCCCCCTTAGGGAGATTCGAACACAGTGTCCTTGGTTTATATCAGCCCCATCAGCCGGGCATGGTGGTGGTGGCACTTACCCCTTCCTATCTTGATTCCTCATTATGGGGCCCCTGAAGGCATATCTTTCTGAGGGTAGTGTTCAACCTTGTGTTGTTACAATCTATACCCTGCCTGGTTTTTAACCTGAGACGGACTGTTGTGTTCTTGTAGGTGGCCACATCTGGAATCAATAGTGATTATTGAGGACAAAAAAAAAAAAGAAACCCTGCCATGGCACCTGGAGATTGCAAAATGTGCCTAGGAAGAAGGAAGGTAAAGGGGAGGGTCAAGTCTTTACCTTAAGATTGTTGTAAGAACTGTTATCTGTGGGACTTGACTATACAAGGGCAGGACGCCTGAATTGAGTCTGCTTCCTCTCCGTGGTCAGCTAGAGTATGTTCGTGTGGGCTTGCTGGCGTCGTGATGTCATTAGAGGTGGAGGGATATGATTGGTTTTGGGATTCCGAGCTTGCTCCGCCACTGCTAACCTCAGACGGCCTGCCTGGACCCTCTTTGTCATGCTGTTGGCTGGTTGCTTGTCTTATGGTTGTAGTTGTTACCATAAGTGAATCCGTTGAGGATACCATGACAACCCCCAATATCTGCGCCATCAGGCTGGGTACTGTAGCCAGTTTGTCTATTATGTCTGAACAGTGTCAAGTATAAAAGGTGGAGTCCTTGTTGAGTTGCACCTTCGTGATCATATTGTTTAGATCTTTTAAGTTTGATTCAATGCCCTGAACGTGAAAGGCCAAAAGGTTAAGCAGGTCGACTTGTGTGTCCAATTTGTCCGCATGGTAGGACATGGCGACGCCTATGGTTTCCATTGTCTTTAGTAGTTGCGGCCAAATGGAGGCCGTTTGGGGGCTCTCTGATGTTTCCCCCTGAATATGGGTAAGTATGGGAGGTAAGAGGATGCGCAGAAGGATCTGATTGATTGCGATGCTCGCGCGGTTGCGCACTCCTTGACGATGACCTTTTGACATTACCTTCCTCCTTGCCAGGGGTTTGGTCATATTGAGCTGCGAACTGGCGCATGCTTCGTTCCAGTTCTACGATCTCACTTGCAGTTACATTTTCTTCCTGTGGGTTCGATGTCTTACTGTGTTTGATGACATCGGTTTCTCCTGTTGCTAGTCCGGCGGATGGAAGGCGGTGCTTTTTATCTAGTACCGATATGGACTGGCAGCTCGAATTACTGGGAGAATTTGCCAATGGTAGTGGGTTTTGAAGGCGGTTTGATGTTTGTGTTTGTGAAAGGCATTCCTCAGTTGTTATCGGGGTCGTTTTCTGGATGGGTTGTGGGCTTTGCTCTAAAAAGTCTGAGTCATTGCTTGTGTCGGGGGCTCAATGGACTAAGGCACAAGCCGGTGATATATGAACTGTTTGTTGAGGCTTGGGAATTGGGTACCCCTTGGATTGGTCTGAGCCATTGGCTAGTTTTTGGGTAATTTGGTCGTACGACCTAGGAGGACCAGATCCCCCACTCCCAGAGATCCTTCTTATTTTAGGATTAAAAGCATTGCGAGGTTCGCTATAACACCTTATGTGAAGTGATGGTGATGATGGCGGTAAGGCGCCGTTGTTCGTGCCCTCCTTGAACGCTTTGTGTTGAGTACTGTTGAATTTAGAGCTAGCATCATGTAGTGGAAGTTCCGTTCCATTCCCAGTGGAGAGTCTTTGACAGAATTTGAGAAAAGCTGTAATCAATGCCCGTTTGCTTGATTTGAGGTGCGGGGCTTGAGCTTGAACTTTGTAGTTCGGTGATGGTGTGGCATTGTAATCCGATAATTCCTTGTTCTTGGCTATGGGGCTACAGACTGTACTGAACTTGTGAAGCCCCTTAGCTCCCGCGTCGGAGCTCTGCAACCCAGATTTGTCACGTTGGAGTATTGAGCCGGAAGGGGGGTTTTGCGAGGTCTGTTGAACTGATGCCTTGTTCCTCCGGGACTGGCTTCTTGGGGCTCTTACCCCGCCTGTGGCAGACCTTTCTCTGCCTCGTTGATAGTGCCCGGAGGATCCTCCTTGGCCTTTTTTGTCTTCGCCTGTGGTTTTTCAGCTGGGTTTACCTCGCCTCATATCTTCCCGGATCTCATGATCGAGATTCTTCGGGTTTGAGCGGTGCGATTGTTCCTTTGGTTTATGGGGCAACTTGAGCTGAGGGTTCCGTCTGTGTGCCGTCGGTGAGCTGGAACTAACCTTCTTTTATCTTTTATCTTTTGTGATGATTAGTTTTTGCGAGTTGGTTTACGAGCTGGTTTGCTGATTGGGTTTTTGTGATTTATGGTGGTAGGTTAGGGTGGTGGGCGGGCGGCAAACCAAAAGGTTGAAAAGCGCCTGCTGTCCCCCACGGGGAGTGATTCAATTTGCCCTTGCCCTTGGCGTTTGTGTTGTTAGCTTGTTAGCTTGGGCAGCTTTAATTACAAAGCGGGGGTGCAGGCTTGATGCAGGATTGATCCGTTTTGATCCATTTGGGGGGGCAACAAGCGGAACACACAGGGGGACCGCAGGCTGAAAAACCTAGTTAGACAGCCTCCCTCGATTTACTCCCTGGGCTCTTACTTTGCAACCGCCTCTAACGGCGGCCGCGATTGTGTCCTCCCCTCCTCCCCCACCTCTTACCTCACCAAACACCAAGCCAAGCCGCCAAGACACCGCAGGGGTGATGCTCCTATGCTCAAATCCTTCAGCCGGGGATGCTGAGACCTCGGAGTTGGGAGCTGGCCGCTTCGCCTTTCACGGCTCTCCGGCCCTCCGGCTCCGGCTCTGGCTCCGGTTTCTGGTGCTGTGGAGGAGGGGAGGGGAGCGGGAGGGGAGCGGCAGGGAGCGGCAGGAAGCGGCAGGATCCCAAGAACGCCGACTTCTGCTCCCCTTCTCTTGTGGCTTCCCATCTACCTGCTGCCGTGCTCCTCTGCTGCCGAACTCCTCTGACCGCTGTGCTCACCGTGGCTCTCTGCTGCTCTTTGCTGGCACCTTGTTGAATTAATGAAACTCTCTTGCGAGTGAAGCATTTGAGTTTTAGTGGCATTTAATTTGTACCCAGAAAGCTTCCCAAAGACTCTCGCCTCCTCAATTATCCGAGGTAAAGCCTCTTCAATATTTGACGTTATCACTGCAATATCATCAGCAAACGCAAATACTTTAAAAGATCCAGTATTTATTCGCACGGGTTTTATTATTCTATCTCTCTCTAGGGTAACTATGAAAAGGTCAATATATAAGGCGAATAGCAAGGGGGAACAGGGACAGCCTTGTCTTGTCCCCCTTGTAATCGCCACTTCACTAGAAACTTCCCCACTTACACGAATTACAGCTGAAGGATGAGAATATAGGGCCCGATTCACAGAATGAACTTAAGACTAAATCCTAAACTTACTACTATTTGGTATTCACAGAATGCAATTACTACTTTCGGGATTCACAGAGTGAACTTACTACTTCCGGGCCGGAGGCGGAGCTTCCGGGCCGGAGTCGGAGCTTCCGGGCCGGAGTCGGAGCTTGCAGCCCAGAGGTGGGCATTTCAGCCATGCCTAAATCCCCACTTCTGGGCCGCAAGCTCCGCCTCCGGCCCGGAAGCTCCGCCTCCAGGCTGCAAGCTCCGCCCCCAAGCCGGAAATTTCACCCCGGGCCGTAATTTACGCCCCGAGTTCGGACGTAAAGTTAGTAGTCTTAAGTCTATTCTGTGAATACCGAAAGTAGTAAGTTCATTCTGTGAATCCCGAAAGTAGTAAGTTCACTCTGTGAATCCCGAAAGTAGTAAGTGCATTCTGTGAAAACCAAATAGTAGTAAGTTTAGGATTTAGTCTTAAGTTCATTCTGTGAATCGGGCCCATAGAGTCTGTA